>NC_139916.1:27823789-27998789 GCF_963514095.1 Eutrigla gurnardus | reverse complement strand
TATTTTTTGGATCTGAATTAGTCAACTTGCACAAGTGAGCAGATTTATAAATTCAACTGGTAGCCTCAAATATTATGGTGAATGTAATAAAATATTGTCAATGTCAGTTTGCAATATGGTACGACCCGAATCAGATACCAGTTTTAAAAAGTACATATTGTTTTTAAGTGAATGTAATCACTACAATGATGCTTAACTATTTTTTAGTGTAGTGAATGTAATACAGTTATATGTACTTAAAGTTGTACTCCGTAAGATTTGAGATACATTGCTTCTAGCGGCCCCTTTGGCGGTAGATGTAACTGCAGGTGAGCCTCTGGGACTTCATCTCCCAGAGTTCCTTTGGAAGCCGAACAGTGTCGACTGTATGACATAAATTGTGATCCTCGTTTTCCCTCGTTGGCGGTCACTTTGCTTCTTGATGACTTGCCCTTCTTCACTTTGATTAGTTTTTTGTCTCTTTTTCTTGGGACAGGACATTGAATGGTCTTCTTTCTCTGCCTGTTGATCCTCCATTGTGAGCCAGCAGTAATGAAATGTAACTGTCATGTACCCAGATCCTATTTTTGGGCAAAGCAACAAGTACAATCACTTTCATTAGTGGGTCATATGATCAATCACCATTGTTTTAACTCACTCTTTGATTGATAACTTTAACTTAAAAGACAATTAAATAGATGAAAATGTTACAGAGTACTTTAATGTGTGAAGAATGTACTTACATAATATAAACACAATCATAAACATTAAAATACTCAGACTAAAAGTCTGATCTCTCTACAAGGAGACATGTGGATAACAACTTCCTGTTTCCGTCTGATATCCTGTTGCCAGGAGACAGATCTCAACAGGAGCTGATTTAAGCTCGTTCAATGGGAGCAGCTTAATGAACCATGTTTCCCCTTTAACACTGGACCTTAATGAGGTGAGTAACTCCCTTTTAACACAGGATACCATTAGAGGACGAGCCTTCCTACTGGGACCACTCACAGTGAGACTGATACCCTGTCTGTCTGTATGGGGAGCTAATAGGTGAGAAAGAAATCTTGACAACCCAGAGGAGCTTCTGGGTAGACTGACGGTCTACCCATTCTTGACATTTCAAAACTATTATTATGTACTGTTATCATCAAACAGGAGATACAAAAACCTCACAGGTGCATGAGATGATAAAACAACACAGTCTCACAAATATAATCTATCCATTTTTCTTTTGGGGGGGGGGGGTCCAACAACACAGGACTTCCAACCACCAGACCGGTGTTTTATAGTTTGGTTGTAAAATGAAGCATTGGTGACAGTTTTCCTAAGCCTAACGTTGGTTTTGTTGTCTAAACTGTGATGTTTGATGTTGTCCCTTAACCTAACTAAGTGCTTTTGTATGTGCAATTAGTAATTTAACACCAGAATCATCACATGCCTTTCATACTAACACTTCCATCCAGTTCTCAGTTAACAATTTCACACTGCAAGTGTTTGGCAGCTGAACTTTCTCTTCATCTGCAGACGATTGAGGGTTTTCGATTAATATTGGATAATTTATGGGCTGCTGTATCACATTGCTACATCATTAGGAACATAAATGGCAACCCTCTGTTTATTGGGTTGGCTCATCTCACTATGGATGAACATACAGTCTATGGGCCCTAGTTTCGTGGCGCAGCGCAGGGTGGCGGAGCCGGCGTAATGCAAGTTTCGACCCGCGCAGCCTTGCGCACGGTCATTTTGGCAGTTTGGTGGATCGCCTGCGCCAAGATGGGTGTGGCGGCACAGCAGGGGAAGTTGTGACAGATTCAGCTTGGCGTAGCGGAAGTTTCGTGGCAAAAAGCCTCGCCGAGACTTCGCCGAAAGCTCGCCAGCTCCAACCTGGTCTACTCTCGGCGCAAGGCGCAAATAAAGTCCATTCATTCAAGGCGGATCACAGCTGGCGGAGTGGAAGTTTGGCTGACGGCGCGCAGTGCGCACATGTCACCGAGACCTCACAGGCAGGTTTCCACAGTTCCATGCACATTTAAATGCAATAAATAATCACAACAAACACTATTTAATGCAACTAATTGAATCAACACCTGAATTTATATCTATATAGATTGTCCCGTCACATCTGACGTCAGATCAAAGGCGGATGGCACGCGTAACGGAAACTCAGCCTCTCGGACCAAAACATCTCCCTCTCTCTCTCCTGTTTTTTATAATATCGGCATTGTTATTATTATGATACGCACGCACAGCGCGTGATGAGCGTGGTGGGAGCGGCGGCGCTGCTTCTGTCATCGGGTTGTCAAGTGACGGAACTTGCACTGAACCTCCCCTAACGCATTAAAGGAGAGGAGAGGAGCTCATTTGATTGGTGAAGATCTGAATCGGCTGTATTAATCCCAGTCCACGCCTCGTCTCCTCCTCGTCTCCCACTCACGCCTTCTTCTCCTCCCTCTTTCCCACTTGTGCGGGAGGTGTGCCTGCGCGAGCCTGCGTGGTGCACGAAACTTGCAAAGTCCAGGCGGACACACCCCGTCGGCGTGGCGCAGGTGCGCTGAGAGCTGACTGCACCTGGTCTACGAAACTAGGGCCCACTGTGTTTTTGTGCAGAACATACTCTGAAATAAAAGTCTCTTTAGGTCTGGTGAAGAACTTGGTGAACCACATTGTTGTCGTCTTGGTCTGTTCTGCAGTCCTCTGTTTGTCCTTTCACAAGCCTCTCATCTTCTCTTGTACTGAGGAACTGCAAGGCATTAACCAGACCTGCCAGATGGTCTGTTACAAAGAACCATCTGAGAAGCCGTCATTGGAAACAGAGACTGAGCATGTGATTGGATAAACCATCTATCAATAAAGGTTTTACCAAAGCCAGTCAGGAGAGAAAAACATTTTCCATGCAGAAAATCTTTCAGTGTTGTTCTTTGCTCTTCTTTAAATGAAGAAATACTCTGATGCTATTGCAGTTCTATGCTAAGCTAACCTCTTCAGGAGCCATTGTTGCTTGGAACCATTGACTGTCTATAAGAGGTGGACGTAGTCATGCTGACATCACCCACTGGTTTGTGATCTAGGTTTTTGATGCCTTGAGTTCGGCATTTTGGCCGTCACCATCTTGGATTTTTGCAACCAGTGAAGGAAGTGACCATATTTGGACTGTGGAGGAGCAAGTGAGGATCTGATGAACACAAGGTCGGCACCCCAAGCAGCAACCTTACAATACTACTACCAACACCAAATGCAGATGGAGCCCAAGATGCTGGTCTGATCCAGATTTCCTCGTAAAGTCTCTTAAGGCAGTTATTTCTCGCCACTGTCACTCTGTAACGCTTCCTGGTGATGTTACTTAGCAGCTAACTGCATTGATATCATGCAAGTGACGGTAGCGAGAGAGTGGTAGTGACCTGTCAATCACATGTAGCTCTGCCCGAAAGCATCCCCTACTTTATGGTCTATTTGACTCTAAATGGACCATAATGCACTAAATGAACATCATGCTGGATTGAAGAATACTTGAAACTAGAGATTGAGGCCATAAACTCATGTTTACAATGTTTACTGAGATTATAAAGTGAGAAGAAGGAACATTTCGCCCCTGATGGCCAACAGAGAGAATAACAGTTAATGGCACTTCAGCATTGGCTTCATTTTTCAGAACTGGACTGGTTTAGAACGAACAGCCTCTCTGTGCTGTCTTATGTACACCTAAGCTGATTGGTGCACTTACTGGCTTTCTAGACACAAAGGGCCCTAGTTTCGTAGACTAGGCGTAGTCCGCACGCAGCGCACGTGCGCCACGCCGACGGGGTGTGTCCGCCTGGACTTTGCAAGTTTCGTGCCCCGCGCAGGCTCGCGCAGGCACACCTCCCGTCACTCCCACCCGCGCAAGTGGGAAAGAGGGAGGAGAAAAAGGCGTGAGTGGGAGACGAGGAGGAGACAAGGCGTGGACTGGGATTAACACAGCCGATTCAGATCTTCACCAATCAAATGAGCTCCTCTCCTCACCTTTAATGCGTTAGGGGAGGTTCAGTGCAAGTTCCGTCGCTTGACAACCCGATGACAGAAGCATCGCCGCTGCTCCCACCACGCTCATCACGCGCTGTGCGCGCGTATCATAATAATAACAATGCCGATATTATAAAAAACAGGGGAGAGAGAGGGAGATGTTTTGGTCCGAGAGGCTGAGTTTCCGTTACGCGTGCCATCCGCCTTTGATCTGACGTCAGATGTGACGGGGCAATCTATATAGATATAAATTCAGGTGTTGGAGCTGGTGGGCTTTCAGCGCAGTCTCGCCGAGGCTTTTTGCCACAAAACTTCCGCTACGCCAAGCTGAATCTGTGACGCCTCCCCCTGCTGCGCCGCCACACCCATCTTGTCGCAGGCGATCCACCAAACTGCCAAACTGACCGTGCGCAAGGCTGCGTGGATCGAAACTTGCATTACGCCGGCTCCGCCACCCTGCGCTGCGCCACAAAACTAGGGCCCAAAGAGTCCAGCAAGTCATAGTTGAGTCACCAATCCTAAACCACACACTTGGTTTAGTCTGTGGTGCATTGACTAGCTGTGGGATCCTTTCATTCTTATTCAGAAACAGAGAAGCCATAATCACAATCACAATGACTATATAGTATGTGGATATGACTCCTAATTATTCTATTTACTTTCAGTACATGCCCATTCATAATGATTTCAAGAAGATCAAGAAGAAAATGAAGAAAAACGAGAAGAAGAACTCGGAGAACAAGGAGAAGAAGATTTTGATTTTTCAGACACACTTTATTTACATATGAATCATTTTACAGTTTCACTAAAGTGCTGCAGTGGTTAAAGGCAATGTTAGTTTATATATACATAGCTAAAAAAGATAAATATATATATATATAATTAAGACCACTACTCAGATAAATGTGCAAATTGCAGGTCATCATTAAAAACAGTGCAAAGAATATTGTTGTAACACCAGATGTTTTTAAAACTGTCCAAGTCATGAATCATTTTGTAAAACCTGAACTCCAGCCTCAGTCTGCACTTTACATTGCAGCGCCAGACTGAGGCTGCCTCCTGACCCACTCCGTTCTCCAACTTGCGTTTTCTGGACACGTAAATGGCCAGCTTCGCTTCCCCCAGCATGAAGTTCAGTAGCTGCCATTTCTTTTGGTTCACTTTCTTATATTTGACACTGTAGATGAACACTGGTATACAAAAGGTTTCGTTAAAAAGGTTAAAAACGTTTGTTAAAAGAGTCTCGTACACTCACTAAAAACGTGAAACACTGTTTCACGAAGGTGGCAGAAAGGGCACTGGTTCGACACATCATGGTTAACAACAGAGATAAAAGCATTCGTGGCAATGGCACCGTGTAAAATTCTCCACTGGAGGTCGGCTGTGCGTTTCCTGAGGGGGGGTTTGTATAAAACCCTCCACTGTGGACCCACTCCCCCCAGTCTATCAGTCCATGCAGAGGGCGCTCTGCCACTCAGTCCTCTCCTGTTCAGCACCTTCACGCAGCTCTTGTAAAAGGTTTTCGTGTCTGTGGCCTGCAGGATTAGTGTGTCTGGTTGCTTGAGGAGAGGCCCACTTGCCTCTCCGAACTGGGGGGTCACCGAGATCTCTGGAAAAGGATCTGTATCTTTGGGTTTGGTCCCACAGCCATACTCCATCATTATGACTCTTTCTCTTCCAGAGAGCCTCTGTCGCCACGCCTGCAGGACCTTCACCACCATCCTGGTGGACTGGAAACCCAGCAAGGAGCTCACAGCCTGGGAGTCAGTCAGCTCTGGCCCCGCAGCGTCCACCACCTGCTCCAGGACCAGGATCTTTTCCCGGAGCAAGGCTGCCGTTACTCCAGGCGTGGCTCCGCTGGAGACGTCCAGCCTGGATCCGTAGACCAGCGGCTCTTTTAACAACCAGTACAGAGAGTTAGAGCTTTTCCTAGAACTACATTTAAACAGGGCCCACGATTTAAAAACACCCTGATAAAACGGAGGTAACCCCTTTAACTTTAAAAAATTGGTATCAGTTAAAAACAGTGCAGCATCCAGTCCCAGGTTACTCACGCGTCTCAGAATGCAGCTGGCCACTTCCCTCCACACCAGATTTGCCGGTCCTGTTAAAAACCTCTGTATAAACTGTATTCTAAAAGTTGCGGTTCTGCTGGCCAAGTGGATGAGGCCCTGTCCCCCCTCCTCTCTCGGTAAAAAAAGCACCCCCTGTGGCACCCAATGTAACCCATCCCAGAAGAAGTTTACAATTTTTGCCTGAATCTGGGATAAAAGACCTGATGGGGGATCCAAACAGGCCAGGCGGTGCCACAGCAGTGAGGCTACAAGATTATTAAGAACAAGAACTCTACCTCTGAAGGACATCTGAGGGAGTAGCCATTTCCACGCATTCATTTTTCCATTGACTTTTCCCATGATGTCTTCCCAGTTCCTTCTAACCATCGTTTCATTCCCCAGGAAGACACCAAGGTACTTAAGACCGTCTCTTCTCCAGGCTAGCCTCTGTGGGAGAACAGGAAGGCCGTTACACCATCCACCCGCAGTGAGGGCTTCACTTTTACTCCAGTTCACCCTTGCTGCGGACAGAGTGTTAAAAGAGTCAGTTAAACTAATTAAAATGTCAACATCCCTTTGATCGTTTACTAGGACGATGACGTCATCAGCGTAGACTGATAAAACAATGTTCTTGCTAAAACCAGGTAAAATCAGGCCATCAATGCTTGCGCGTATTTTGCAGAGGAGGGGTTCCAGGGAGAGTGCATAGAGCATCCCAGACAGAGCGCAGCCCTGCCGGATGCCTCTATGCACCCTGAAAGGAGCACACAGACTGCCATTGAACTTCAGCATACTCTCAATGTTACTGTACAACACCTGGATCTTGGCAATAAAACCAGTGCTGAACCCAAATCTCTCCATGATCTTCCAGAGGAAGCTGTGTTCAACACGGTCAAATGCCTTTTCCTGGTCTAGCGAAATGAGACTAGTCTTGATGCCCAGTGAGCTGCAGACCTCCAAAACATCTCGAATCAGGTAGACGTTGTCTACCATAGACCTGCCAGGCACACAATAGGTCTGGTCCCGGTGGATCACTTGCTCCATAGCTTCCCTCAGCCTGTTAGCCAAAACCTTCAACAGGATCTTGTAGTCTGTGCACAGGAGAGACAAAGGACGCCAGTTCTTAATGTCCTGCAGGTTGCCTTTTTTAGGTAAGAGAGCTACGACTGCCCTGCGGCAGGACAGTGGAAGACAACCTGAAGCCAGACTTTCATTAAACACTTCTATTACATCCAGTGCTATGATGCTCCAGAAGGCTTTGTAAAACTCCACAGTCAAACCATCGATTCCAGGAGACCGCTGTCCCTGCATGCTCTGCAGAGCGGTGTGCAGCTCCTCCATCCCTAACGGCTGTTCCAGCTGTGAGTTGGTCTCCGTGGAGACCTGAGGTAGCTCACCACAGAACCCCTCGCACAGTGCGTCGTTCTCCACGTACTCGCTGGTGAAGAGAGACGTGTAGAATTCGACAGCTCGCTCTCGTATCTGGCCAGGCTCACCTAGCTCCTCCCCTGTGTCAGACAACAAAGAGTGAATTGTTTTCCTTTGGCCGTGTTTTTTCTCCAGGGAGAAGAAGAAGCTAGAGGGAGCATCCATCTTGGCGACGTGTTGCATCCGGGACCGGACCAGTGCACCCTGTACTTTGACATCTAGCAGGTTGGCTAGAGCCATTTTTTTAGACTTGAGGATTTAAACATATCCTCGATTTCCTGTGGAATCACTAAGTGTCTCCAATTCCACTATTTCAGTCTCCAGGTCTTTAATAGATCGACAGGTGTCTCTTGTGACATTGAGAGTATACTGCTGACATAAAATCCTTATCTCTGCTTTGCCGTGATCCCACCACTGCCTAAGACATTTAAACTCAGCTTTCCTTTGTCTAAAAGAATTCCAGAAATAACTAAAAGCCTCTCTAAAACCTTTATCAAAAGTTAAAGCTGAATTAAAATGCCAGTATGCACTCTTAGGTAAAATATTTTTGACAACAACACGACACAAAACCAAAGAATGATCAGTAAAACCAGCTGGCACAATCTTACACTCCTTAAACACATTAAAATGGTGCTTAAGACAATAAAACCGGTCAAGTCTGGCTAAGGAGATCCTGTCCTCTCTCAGGTGGGACCACGTGTACTGTCTGCAGTCTGTGTGCATCCTTCTCCACACATCCACAAGGCCATGAGAGTGGACCAGCTGCGTCAGAGCGCGTTGGGAGACTGGATGAGGCTCTGCATGATTACGGTCTAAAAACTCGTACTCTGTGCAATTAAAATCCCCACCCAAGAATAAAAAATCCTCCTGGCTGCAGCCGTCCAGTCTAGTACTGATTTTTTCTAAAAAGCTCTTCCTCTCTGTACCGTTGGTTGGAGCATAAATGTTAATAAAAACCAGAGTGTGATGCTCAAACTGTGCCTTGGCTAAAAGACACCTCCCCTTTACAACGTGCTCGACCTCCAGTGAAGAAGGAGTGAATGTTCTGGAGAACAGGAAGCCCACTCCCCCACTGAGTGTGGTGTTGTGGCTTAAAGCAACCTGCCCTTCCCACTCCCTATTCCAGTCCACCTCGTTGCTTTCGTCACTGTGAACCTCCTGTAAAAACAGTACATCAATGCGTTTAGCTCGTGCTGTGTCAAAAACCAGTGCCCTTTTCTTTGCCTCTCTGGCCCCGTTTACGTTCAACGTCCCCACTCTAAAAGAATTCATTAGGGAGATGTTAAAAACACAAACAGTTAGGGATAAAAATAAAACCAGCAGCTTCATCATCATTAAAACCTCAGTTGTTTTCTCACTTTAATCATCTGTTTTCTCAGTCTGAATATCTCCTGATCAGTGAGCTCTGATGTTGCTTTGTTTTTAATGATTTGTTTAGCTGAGTTGTAAAAGTTGAGCAGATCTGGAAAATGCTGCTCCGTATCAAGGCCCTTCACACCTTTGGTTCGCTGCAGGAACAGCTTAAACATTTTTTCAGGGTACAGTTTTTTTTCCTGACTGTCAGTTAACTGGATGTTAGACATTTCACTGCAGTCAGACACCCAGCCGTCGCTATCACTGCTATCCACAGCAGTCGGCTGCCTCTCTAGCCGCCCAGCCTTACTGCCCCCCCATCACTCAACAGGTTTTTGCGCTTACTGCGTCGCTTTTGAGGAGCAGGCGCCCCCTCAGACACACCAGTCTCCATGATGACAGCCTCTGCACTGCCCTCGCACAAATCACCTGTCACCTTCTTGTTTTCACCTACCTCACCCTTCTCCTTACTATTTTCACCCACCTCACCCTTCTCCTTACTGTTTTCACCCACCTCACCTGTCTCCCCTCTATTCTCACCCCCCGCACCTGTGTCCTCTCTGTTTCCACCCACCTCACCTGTTCCCTTTTTGTTTTCACCCTCCTTTGTTTTTCCACCCACCTCACCTGTCTCCTCAGCCACCATCTCCCCACCTTCACCGACACCACTCTCCCTTTCCCCCCTCACCTCAGTACGATCACCATCCTGGTTCTGTCCCTCCTCCACCTGCCGCTCAGCCCCCGAACCGCCTTGCCCCGTGCCACCGGGCCGCTCGGC
Source organism: Eutrigla gurnardus (assembly GCF_963514095.1). Lineage (NCBI taxonomy): Eukaryota > Metazoa > Chordata > Actinopteri > Perciformes > Triglidae > Eutrigla > Eutrigla gurnardus. The sequence continues at coordinate 27,989,195 of NC_139916.1, read as the reverse complement.
GGCAGCCGGCGTCTCCCCGGCGGCGGCCGGCGCTAGCCCGCGCCACCCCGGCCGGGCCGGGCTCGGCCCGGTTCGGACAGGCTCTGACCAAATGTCCCTCCTCACCACAGCCGAAACATTTAGCCAGAGCAGAGGTGACGAACAGTGTGTAATCGAAGTCGTCTATACGCACAATGAAGCGGTAACTGAACTCCTCCGTTTAATTGTTCAATATCATAAATAGCTGTCTGCGATGAGACACTACGTGTCTCAGCAGAGGCGACTTACACCCCGACAGCATTTTCTTAATCGGGGAGATGACTCTTCCGTGGCGAGACAACTCTTTGATAAGGAACTCATCGCTAATAAACGGAGGTACGTTTGAAAGTGTGATCCGAGTCGCCGGCTGCGTCAGCGGCAGCAGCGGCTCAAACAGCCCGTTCACCGTGATCCCCGTCTCCACCAGCGTGTTCACCTGCTCCACCTTCTCTAAAAAAAGAACCACTGCCTTATTCACACGGGCGGCAGATTTAACTGAACTGTGCCCGACGATCTCCCCCACAGCCAGCGCCACCTCCTCCACGCTGCACGGAGACCCGGCACCAGTCTTGATGCCGTGCCTCCGCGACAGCCTGGAGAAGCCACCAGCCGCCATACCGGGGTCTGCGTGGCCCTCCAACCAGACAAAGGCTGGGCTGGAAAACCCCACAAAACTACCGTGAATTGAAACAGAACTCACCAAAAAACAAAACCAAGTAACTAATGTACCCACAACCAAAAGGCCATTAAAGCCCAAAGGACAAAAAACGAACAAAATGTAAAGAACAGTCTTTCACTCTCAGCTCTTCCTCTCACACACCTTCCACACGAAGAAGAAGAAGAAGAAGATTTTTTGATTTTTACAATCACACTTTATTTACAAATTAGCTAGTCATTTTACACAACTGCAGATGTATCTATTCATACAACAAACCCCATAAAACACACACTCATACATACATACATACTTACATCCCAACAACCCCAAATCAGTCAATGAATAAATAAATAAATAAATAAATAGATACTCCGTCAGTTTAAAATATTAGTGAAATGCAGCTCATTGTTTAAAATAGCACACAGGATGTTGTTGTGGCACCAAATGTCGGCAAAGCTTCCCAGGTCTCCCATCATCCTATAAAACGAGAATTTGAGGCGGATCCTGCAGCGGACGTTGCATCGCCACACTGCGAATGCCTCCACACCAGCCTGGCCTTCCATTTTATTTCTCCTCGAGATGTAGACTGCCATCTTTGCCTCTCCCACGATAAAATTCAGGAGTTGCCACATGGCCTTCTTTTCTTTTTTGTACCCCGCCCCATAAATAAACATTGTGACTGTAAAAGTTTGGTTGAAGAGTTTAAAAACACGTGTCAATAGATTAAAAAACGCTGAGAGCCTCCCACACTCGCTAAAAATGTGGAAGGTTGTCTCCCTTATTTCACAGAAAGGGCACTGGTTGGACACAGCAGGATTAAAAACAGATATAAAAGCATTGGATGCAATGGCACCATGGAGGACCCTCCACTGTAAGTCCCCTGTCCTTTTTTTCAGGGGAGGCTTGTACAGCACTCTCCACTGCGGAGCAGCCTCCCCCAACCTGTCTGTCCATGCACAGGGTGCTCTGCCCCCCAGAGTTTTCTTGTTTAGCGCCTGCACACAGGCACACTCTGTAGAGAGTCTTTCTGTTTACTGTGTGCAGGCTGAATGCTGTCCCTCTCACCAAAGGACCTTCCTGTTCAGTCTGTGGGGTGAGCTGGATTCCAGGGGGGCGGTCTGTAGGGTCCGGCTCCTCCCCTCTGCCGAATTCCCTAAGGAGCCTTTTTTCCGATGAGGTCAATTTGTCCCTCCAGAGCTGCAGCAGCCTCTGGGCCATCCTGCGGGACTGGAGGCCCAACACACGTCCCACGCCCTCCGAGTCCATGAGGCCCGGCCCTGCAGCGAGGACCAAGCTCCGCAGGTCAACTGTCCTGGCCCGGAGCAGCGCCGCCATCAGCCCAGGTGTAGCTCCACTGGAGATGTCTAGCCTGGCTCTGTGGATCAGGGGTTCATTTAACAGCCAAAACAGAGAGTTGGAGCTTTCTTTTTCCCTGCTGCTATCAAAGGAAGCCCACACCTTAAAAATACTCTCATAAAAAGGAGGAACCCCATTAAAATTTAGAAATTTAAAATCGGTAAAAAACAGAGCAGCATCCAGTCCCAGATTACTCACCCTTCTGAAGATGCAGCTGGCCACACCCCTCCACACTAGGTCTGCTGGGCCAGCCATGTACCTTTGAAGGAACAGCAGCCTAAACGCTGCCGTCCTGCTGGCTAGGTGGATGAGGCCCTGCCCCCCTTCCTCTCTCGGTAAAAACAACACCCCCTGTGGCACCCAGTGTAAGCCGTCCCAAAAGAAATTTACAATTTTCTCCTGTATCTTTGCTAAAAACCCACTGGGCGGGTCCAGGCAGGACAGGCGGTGCCACAGGAGTGATGCACACAAGTTGTTTAAAACCAGGACTCTCCCTCTATAAGACATCTGTGGCAGCAGCCACTTCCATTTCTTAATTTTTTCGCTAATTTTTTCTTGTACTCCCTCCCAATTTCTTTGCTCCATGGCCTTACCTCCAAGGGAGACACCGAGGTATTTTAACCCCTCCCTCTTCCAGGCCAGGTTCTGGGGGAGTGTTGGGAGGCCATCTGACCACTTCCCAACTGCGAGTGCCTCGCTTTTACCCCAGTTTATTTTTGCAGCAGACAAAGTCTTGTTCTTTTCAGTTAACTCAATTAACGTATCGATGTCTCTTTGATTTTTAACTGCTACAATCAAGTCATCTGCGTATGCAGATAAAACCATGTTGCTGCTAAACCCGGTAAAAACAGTCCTTCAACACGGTCGCGTATCCTTGAGAGGAGGGGTTCGAGGGAGAGTGCATAGAGCATCCCGGACAGGGCACAGCCCTGTCGGACACCTCTATGCACCCTGAAGGGAGCACACAGACTGCCGTTAAACTTCAGTAAACTCTCAATGTCTTTATACAGCACACGGATCATGGCAATGAAACCAGGGCTGAACCCAAACCTCTCCATCACCCTCCAGAGGAAGTTGTGTTCAACCCGGTCAAAAGCCTTCTCCTGGTCTAACGAAATGAGACCAGTATCACAGTCCAATGAGCTGGAGAGCTCCAAAACATCCCTAATTAGGTAGATGTTATCTACCATAGACCTGCCTGGCACGCAATAGGTCTGGTCCCGGTGGATAACCTGCTCCATGGCCCCTCTCAGTCTGGAGGCCAAAGCTTTGGACAGAATCTTATAATCCACGCACAACAATGACACAGGGCGCCAATTTTTTATCTCCTGCAGGTTTCCCTTCTTGGGGAGAAGTGTCACCACCGCCCTGCGGCAGGAGAGGGGGAGGGAACCACAGGCCAGACTCTCGTTCAGTACTTTGAGCAGGTCAGCGCCCAGGATATCCCAATACTCTTTAAAGAACTCTACCGTGAGTCCGTCCATGCCTGGCGCTTTCCTACCCTGCATACCATGCAGGGCAGCTGCCAGTTCTTCCAGCTGGAGCGCTCGGCTCAGCTGGGTGTTAGTGCCCTCTGACACTTGTGGCAGCCCTGCACAAAACTCTCCCTCCAACTCAGTGTTCTCCTTGTACTCTGATGAGTAGAGGGAGGAGTAAAACTGCACGGCCCTGTTCCTGATCTGGCCTGGTTCCCTTAGCTCCTGCCCTGTGTCAGAGAGAAGCGCGTGGATTATCTTCCTCTGTCCTCGCTTCTTCTCCAGACCAAAGAAGAAGCCAGAGGGAGCATCCATCTCAGTGATGTTTTGGACCCGGGACCGGACCAGCGCACCCTGTACCTTAGTATCCAGCAGGTTGGCTAGCGCCATCTTTTTGGTGTTGAGGACTTCAATATGGCCTCGATTTCCTGTGGAATTACTAAGTGCTTCCAATTCCACAATCTCATTCTCCAGGTCTTTAACAGATCTACACATGTGCTGTGTGACATTGAGAGTGTATTGATGACAGAGAACCCTCCGCCGCGGAGCGGGGACGGGCCTGGCCGCGACCGCGGGCCCGGCCTCTGCCGCGACCGCCGCCGGCCCCGCGGCCGGCCCCGGCGGCCCCGACCGCGACCGCCGCCGGCCCCGCCGGATCCGGCCGCGGTAAAGCTGCCTCCGGTGCGACACCACATGGCGAAGCAGCGGCGACTTACACCCGGAGAGCAGCTTCCTAATGGGGGACACTACTTTGCTGTGACGTGACAGCTCCCGGACTAGGAAATCGTCGCTGATGAAGGGGGGCACATTAGACAGGGTGATACGGGTCGCGGGCTGCGTTAGTGGCACCACCTCCTCGAACAGCCCGTTCACCGTCAGCCCCGTCTCCACCAGCATCTTCACCTGCTCTACCTTCTCTAAAAAAAGCACCACAGACCGACTCACCCGAGCAGCGGACTTCACCGACCCATGGCCGATCCGCTCGCCAACAGCCAGGGCTACGTCCTCCAAGCTGCACGGGGAGCCGGCTGCCAGCTTGATCCCGTGCTTCCTCGACAGGGAGGCCAACCCTGCGGCCGCCATGACGGCTTCACCTGGCCTCCTCGCCTCGACCAGACAAAGTCTGGCCGCAAACACCCCGAAACCCTACGTAAAAAAATAAACTAACCCTTCAAACTAACAAAGTGACAATGATTAACAAAATCCCCCGTAGTGAAAAAAATAGTAAATAAGAAAAGAAAGCACAAACGTCTCTCACTCTCTCTCTGCTCTTCCAGTCTCCCTCCACTCACGCGAAGAAGAAGAAGAAGAAGAAGAAGAAGAAGAAGAAGAAGAAGAAGAAGAAGAGCAAAAACATGGAGAAGAAAAACAAGAAGCGGATTAGGTGTAAGGAGAACAAGAAACACGGAGAAGAACAAGAACAAGGAGAACAAAAGGAATAACAGGAACCAGGAGGAGAAAAGATTTCCAGGCTCGGAATGAAAGAAGTCTGACCACTCTATTGTAAACAACTCCAGATTGTATTCCCTCTCGAAATGTTCCTGCAGATTTATGACGCCCTGTATTCCTCTGTGACTCATTGTTATTTGAATGAGGCTCATCTGAATTAGTCTCCTGGATGAACCATCAGTATCTGTAAGCACCGATCCAAGTGCTCGATGACCTCCTTTAACAAACAATGGCCAGCTATATGCAAATATGACCCGTGATTAAATAATCCTTACTCCACTCAATCTCAAACATTTCGATTAAAATCACAAGGTGGATTCATTCTTCTTTTGAGGCTTTTGTCTGCTATTATTACCAAGTAGAAAAAACATCATCATAAAAGCTCCCTGAACAATAAACTCAATTGAATTCCTGCTCTGCAACACACACACACACACACACACACACACACAGAGAAAGTGAATAACAGTTGGAGAGCTGAAAATGATTACTCAGTGCTTTTTCTTCCCTCACGATGCTCTTCATCTTCTTTTCTTTGCTTCTTTTTTTTCTGTTCCGGGGTGAATCGCAGAGAAGCAACCGACGCATTGATATTGCTCCTCTTTACTTAAACGGATATTGTGGAGGAATCAGATAAAAATGCTATTTATTTCTCATCTCCACCGCTTTGGTATTGGTTTCTGCAAAGACACGCACAAACGAACACAAACACACACATACACACACAAAAAAAACAAAAAAAACATGCTGTACATGAGCGCACAAACACCACACTGGATGATGTTAACGCTGTAATATGTGTGCACACACACACACACACTCACACAAACAAATACTATCCAAATGCAGGACTACGAGAGAGAAGGCCACAGGATGCAAATGTGATCTTAATGACCAGCTGCCAATCAATTTGAGGGTCAGTCACCCTCACCCCAAATCAAACACTCATTCTACCACCACACCAAACTTTGCAGTTTCTTTAAATATGTATCAGTTGATTTTCCTAATTGTGGTGTCACCCCCTCATTCAAAGGATGCAAAGGTGGTGCACCGGAAAAACAAACAAAAAGGATCTTTAGGAAGCCGGACTGGAAACAGGATGTGTGCAAAAAGGTGATGATTTATTTACAAAAAAACAGAAGAAAACTTTACTTCACAAAGAGCACCAAATCAAACTGCGGAAAATTAATATCAAACAAAAATCAAACAAACTGCAACCTCCAGGAAAGCTGCCACCTCCTAGCCTCTCTGTCTCTCTCTTTTCCCCCGTGAACACACACAAACATTTCAGCCTCACCCAAAATGGAACCTACCACCTGCCCAGGTAAGTATAGGGTGAGCTAAGCTGGCCAAGCACAATTTAAACCCTTTAATTGGAAGAAGACAAGTTATCCACACAGATCAGTTATTGCTGACATAACTAAATCTATACATTTTATGGGTGCATTAACAAGAAGCCACCCAAATATTACAAAATGTCATTTATGGCATAAGCTATCTTCCCTCCTCTTCTTCACATTAAAATTGCCCAGCCCCTCCCTGCTGAGAGGACCTAATCAGACCAACCTGCATGCAATCAACTTGATGAAGCTGGTGAGCAGCTGATCCAACCCTACAATCACATGCAGAAGTAAAATAATAATAATAATATTTGAAAGTTTCCAAGGCCCACTTTATCGCCAGACACTCCAGTTCAATGGCTGAGTACCTGGTCTCTCGTGGCCATAGTTTTCGGCTGACATACGCCACTGGCTTCTGGTCCACCCCTTCACCCTGGAGCACGACCGCCCCCAGGCCCACCCCAGAGGCATCTGTCTGGACGACAAAAGGCTGGCTGAAGTCTGGGCTCTGCAACACTGGATCATGGCAGAGAGCCCCCTTCAGGTCAAGGAAGGCTTGTTCATGCTTGTCTTCCCACGGCAGTTGATTAGGGCTGGCCTTCCGGGTCAGGTCAGTCAAAGGGGCCGCCCGGGTGGCGAAGTGGGGAACAAACCGTCGGTACCACCCGGCCAAGCCAAGAAAGGACCTGAGCTCTTTCTTGGTACGGGGACGAGGACAGCCCCTGACTGCCTGCACCTTGTCTTGGTGGGGTCGTATCACTCCACGGCCCAGCACATAGCCCAGATACTTGGCTTCCTGTTGGGCCAGGGAACACTTTTGGCCTGAACAGTCAAACCGGCCCACTTAAGCCTCTGTAGAATCTCTCTCAGTTGATGCATATGGTCCTCCAAGGTGGAACTGAAGATGACGATGTCATCCAGGTAGGCAGCTGCGAAGGACTCTGTCCCCTCCAGGACCTGGTCCATGAGCCTCTGGAAAGTTGCTGGTGCACCCTGCAGTCCAAATGGCATGACAGTAAACTGAAACAGGCCCTGAGGAGTTCTAAAGGCTGTGTACTGCCGTGCTTCCTGAGCAAGGGGCACCTGCCAATACCCTTTGCATAAGTCCAGAGTGCTGATATATTGGGCCTGGCCAACACGCTCAATGAGGTCATCCAGCCTGGGAGTGGGATAAGCATCAAACTTGGACTGAGAGTCAATACGAAATCTTATAGTCCCATCTTTCTTAAGCACAAGCACAACAGGGCTGCTCCACTCACTGTGTGACCTTTCGACGACCCCCAGCGACATCATCACCTCCAGTTCGCTCTTTAGGGCTGGCAGCATCCGCTCCAGGACCCGATACATCTTTTGGCGCACAGGAGAAGGATCTACTAGACTGATGTTATGTTCCACCACAGTGATGTAACCTGGTTTGTCTTGGAACAAATTCGGAGGAACAATAGCCAAAAGCTCACGCTGCATTTCTTGGGACAGATGAGATATGTTCACATGGATGAGAGCCTCACCTCCGTCTCCAGGCAAAAACTGATCAGTTTGATCCTCCTCAGACTTTACAGCCCTGACCAACAGCTGCTGGCTGGCTTGAGGGGCTCTCGGCTGCCACTCTTTGAGGAGATTTACGTGATAGGTCTGCTTCTTCTTCTGTTGGCGGGGCATGTCCAGCTCATAGGTAACAGGACCCATCTTCCGGAGAACCTTAAAAGGCCCCTGCCACTTGGCAAGCAGCATGTTGTCTGCGGTGGGAAGAAGCAGCAGGACGTCTTGCCCTGGCTGGAAAACTTTGGCCTTTGCCTTCTTATCGAACCAGTCTTTTTGCCTTCTCTGTGCTTCCTCAATGTTGGCCCGTACCAGTGTTGTCATCTGCTCCATCTTTTCCCTCATTTTTAGAACATAATGAAGGACCGGGACTGGCTGTGGACTGCTGAGGGCCCCCCAGGTGTCTCGAAGCACATCAAGAGTCTCCCATACAAAAGTTCAAAAGGCGAGTAGCCCGTCGATGCTTGAGGGACCTCTCTGTAAGAGAAGAGCAGATATGGCAGCCAACAGTCCCAGTCTTTTCCATCCTCAGCTACAAACTTCCTTAGCATTGCCTTAAGGATTTGGTTGTACCTCTCCACTAACCCATCAGTCTGGGGGTGGTAAGGAGTGGTCTTAATACCTTTAATCCCTAACAAGCTATACACTTGCTGTAAGGTCTGGGATAGAAAAGCAGTACCCTGGTCTGTCACTATCTCTTGGGGAATACCCACTCTGGAAAAGAGCTGCAAGAGAACAGGTGCTATGGCCCTGGCGGTAATTCGCCTCAGAGGAAAAGCTTCGGGGTAGCGATTATGCTACTCGCTACTCGCTTCGGGGTAGCGAGTAGCATAATCACATATTACCAGTATGTATCTATAACCTGCCTTAGACCTCTCTAAGGGCCCTTCAATGTCCATGCCAATTCTGTAAAATGATACATCAATTATTGGCATGGGCTGCAATGGGAACTGTCGGACTTTCTGATGACTGGATAACTGGCACTCGGGACATGTTTTACAAAATCTTTGGACATCAGTGTACAAACCTAGCCAAAAAAAATTGCTAGCAATACGATTTAAGGTTTTAACACTGCCCAGATGACCCGCCCAAGGTATGCTATGGCCCAAAGTCAAAACTTTGTCTCTCAAGCTTTGTGGCACTACAAGCTGCTCTCTGGCACCCCCTTCTGGCTGATGGTATAACAACCCCTTCCGTAACACAAAACTCTCCCCTATTAAGGAGGGGGCTACACCTATGCTCACGCCATCTATCTCGGTGACCTTGTTAAAGGCAGTTTCTAGAGTGGTATCCTCCCTCTGGAGCTGGCTGAAATCCCCAGGAACCTCCCACCAACTATTTTCCGCCTGTCGCTCTGGCTCTGAGGTCTGCTGCCGCCTGACTGTCCCCATTAACTTCTCCCTCCTTTTTTTCTGCTTACTCTTCTGAACCTTGCCATTACTTTCCCCCAAGAACTCGGCCTGGCTAAAGGGCAGCTGTTCTAACCCCTCAGGGTGAATTGTAGCATCTGGAGTCTGGCTGGTACCCTCCCTGGCTTTTGCTCGAGTGACAACCATGTTAACTGGCTTACTCTCCTGCAGTAACTGGTGAAGAATAGGTAAATCTTGGCCTATCAATACTGGGTGACTCAAACCTGGGACTACCCCAACTTCCAGGAAGTAGGACTGACCCTGTATTTCAAGAAACACCCGTGCAGTAGGGTAAGGATGTTTATCACCATGCACGCACCAAACATCTACCTCCCCATCCCCAATCTGCTGCTGCGGAACCATGTAGGGCATGACTAAAGTTTGTGTGCTGCCCGAATCTAACAATGCAATGGCCGGTATGCCATTAACAGAAACAGTGACAGTTTGCATTTTACCCCTAACTTCATGGACAGCTACTTCCTGTGGAGCGGGTCTGGGAACACAGCACATAGTGCGAGCACCTTTAGCTTTCAGGGCTGGACATTCAGGCTTTATGTGACCCTCCTTTCCACAAAAGTAACAAATAGGGGGGCCTCTGTCTTTCTTTCCAGCTGTACCCTCTGGAAATCTTACACCTACACGTCTGCTTTCCTCATGAAAGTTGGGACCACCCCCACCAAACCCCACAGACTTACCCCTGGGTGTGGTTGGCCGAGGGTTCTTGTCCTGACGGAAGACTTTCGGTCCCTTCCGCGCAGACAGATAGGCCTCCACCAGTAGGGCAGCTCTCTGGCCAGTCGCAGGATTATGTTCTTTCACCCACACTCTTACTTCGGGAGACAGGGTGCGAAGAAACTGCTCCAGGATCAACACTTCTCCTACTTCTTCCACTGTCTTACGAGCAGGTTTCACCCATTTCTTGAAGAGATCTTTAAGTCGATGATAAAGTTCTCGAGGAGTCTCCCCTGGGCGGACGTCTGGCTCCCGAAACCTCTGGCGATACATTTCTTCATTTATCTCATATTTCATTAGAATGGCCTCTTTAACCTTGTCATAGTCCATTGACTCATTCACATCCATAGCAACATAGGCACTTCTGGCCTTACCAGTCACATAGGGAACCAGCTGCACAGCCCAGTCTGCTCTAGGCCATCTGTAGGCAGTGGCTAACCGCTCAAATGTTGTTAAATATTGTTCAATGTCATCTCCGTCTTCCAATTTTGGGATGGTTGGCTGGCAGCATCCGCTCCGGGACCCGATACATCTTTTGGCGCACAGGAGAAGGATCTACTAGACTGATGTTATGTTCCACCACAGTGGTGTAACCTGGTTTGTCTTGGAACAAATTCGGAGGAACAATAGCCAAAAGCTCACGCTGCATTTCTGGGGACAGATGAGATATGTTCACACGGATGAGAGCCTCACCTCCGTCTCCAGGCAAAAACTGATCAGTTTGATCCTCCTCAGACTTTACAGCCCTGACCAACAGCTGCTGGCTGGCTTGAGGGGCTCTCGGCTGCCACTCTTTGAGGAGATTTACGTGATAGGTCTGCTTCTTCTTCTGTTGGCGAGGCATGTCCAGCTCATAGGTAACAGGACCCATCTTCCGGAGAACCTTAAAAGGCCCCTGCCACTTGGCAAGCAGCATGTTGTCTGCGGTGGGAAGAAGCAGCAGGACGTCTTGCCCTGGCTGGAAAACTTTGGCCTTTGCCTTCTTATCGAACCAGTCTTTTTGCCTTCTCTGTGCTTCCTCCATGTTGGCCCGTACCAGTGTTGTCATCTGCTCCATCTTTTCCCTAATTTTTAGAACATAATGAAGGACCGGGACTGGCTGTGGACTGCTGAGGGCCCCCCAGGTGTCTCGAAGCACATCAAGAGGTCCTCTCACTTGTCTCCCATACAAAAGTTCACATCAAACAAAAATCAAACAAAATGCAACCTCCAGGGAAGCTGCCACCTCCTAGCCTCTCTGTCTCTCTCTTTTCCCCCGTGAACACACACAAACATTTCAGCCTCACCCAAAATGGAACCTACCACCTGCCCAGGTAAGTATAGGGTGAGCTAAGCTGGCCAAGCACAATGTAAACCCTTTAATTGGAAGAAGACAAGTTATCCACACAGATCAGTTATTGCTGACATAACTAAATCTATACATTTTATGGGTGCATTAACAAGAAGCCACCCAAATATTACAAAATGTCATTTATGGCATAAGCTATCTTCCCTCCTCTTCTTCACATTAAAATTGCCCAGCCCCTCCCTGCTGAGAGGACCTAATCAGACAAACCTGCATGCAATCAACCTGAGGAAGCTGGTGAGCAGCTGATCCAACCCTACAATCACATGCAGAAGTAAAACACAAAACTATAAACCCATAAATAACTATAGGACTGTATAATTTATACAAATCAATTAATCATTTATCAAAATAACCTGAGCCTTACACTAAACCCAAGGATTAAACAGACAACAAACCCCTGATAATGCTGGGAACAGGACCAGGTGAAAAGGGGGAAAAGCAGCCTTTTCACACTAATATTTATTTATTTAATCCACATGAACCGCTGGCTGGCCGCTGACACGTATTTTTTTTAAATGGAGTCTGGCGCAGTGATCATAAACACATAAGGCTACATGACATCGCTTTCAGTCAGCATGTTCTCCCTCCAAGTCATCAAACCCGTCAGCTTGTTCAGAGCTCCAAAGCTTTAAACTATGCAGCAGCTGACAGCGTCACATACTAATGCTCAAAAGAGACATGAGCATCAGGCGTCGAGTAGACCTGACCAAGCTGATCATGATATGTGTTGGAAATCCACATGAAGCACTCTTCACATTGGCATTAATTAGATCCACCGCACAGCGCTTATTTGATAAGAAAATATGGCACATTTAAAGCTGGCTGGTGACAAGCAATCTAGCATATAAATGGCATTTTTTCAAATGGAGTCTGGTGCAAAAAATCACTCCACATGAAACGTGACATTACATCACTTCCTGCACACTTCACTTTAAACAATGAGGATCTGAGTTTACAAACGGCTCCACTCTATGTGTATAGATAATGTGAATAGATGTACTACGTGAAAATGGGAAGTTATTGCATAAAAACTATTTTTAATTAATAATAATAATAAATTATTTAATAACATAATAATTATAATTATATTCCTACTATTATTACTACTTGTATTATTGATGTTGTTTTATTTTTGAATTATCATTAATATTATTTTAATTATATTTCTACTATTATTGTTTTATTATTATTGTTATTATCATCATTAACCGCTCATCCCAGCTGACATTGGGCAAAGGGTACATTATTATTATTATTATTATTATTATTATTATTATTGGATCATGTATTACTTTTCATGTTGCAGTTGGTTGCGTTGAAGCTCATCTTAATGACTCTACATACTGTGTAGCCTAAGATAGAGGTTTTGTTGATTTATATTTCACATTTATGATCTAATCTTAAATTGGTTGGTACCAGTTTACTTAAACACTCGTCAGATTTTAAGTTTTGATATTAAAGTGTTTGCATTGTGAAATAGATGCACAATATGGGCAGGGATGTGATCTAAAAGGATTAAAAGTGCTTTTTTTTTTATTTCATCGTGACTTTAAATCTTTGCATAAGAGGAACAGGGAGTGCTTGAAATGTTTTTTGGTGAAAAATTCCCATCCTCTGTCTGTGAAGCTGCTGTCAGACAGCGAGTCGGCAGACAGACTTCTCCTGCAGGTTTGAAGCCGAGCTGAGCTGCGATGCTGTGACATCCAACACGCAGAGCAATTTAAAGAACATCCTCTGAGCTCACATTCCTCAGAGATTCATTTTCTCGGAGACACTTGTAACCAGCCCGTCGCCCTCTGTGATAGTCACCAGAGGTCAGAGGTCACCGTCACCATTATTGTGGCCACACAGAGACACGGTTTGATCTCCGTTTGGGAGGAGCGTAATAGAAAGTGTTTGTGCTGCACCCTGACTCTGACAGACTGAGGCTGATATACATAGCTGAGGGTTAATGGGGTTCAGGTGCTGCTTGTTGTCTCACGGGTCCATTCCTCATCTCTGTTGGCCTCCTGACCGACGCCCGGCGCCACTCTCCGCTCCAACATGCAAGTCAATAATATACGTCAGCTCCAAGAAATGGTTTTAATAAAGTTTACCCTCGGCTAACACTAAGGAGGAAATGGAGAGCTTCCCTCTGACGTGAGATATCGATCGTGAACGAGACTTCTATAGTAAACGCGTTCTGGAGTGAAAACAGCGCTATGTCTCCAATAAACATCGTTGTCAGGAGACTTTGTGCACATTTGTCCCATGTATCCAACCAATCACAGAAAGCATGAAGAAGAGCAAGGAAGTCAAGGTTTGATGAAAACAGGCGGCCATTTCTTAATGGCGAGGAAAAGAACAACTTCGCTCCAAAAATACAATTTCAACGAATGAACAACAAGACTGTGTTGGTCCTCCATCTGAAAATGCCCCCATTTTGTTTCTGTCAGCCATGCCTCCTTGTGCCTGACCAATCAGATAGGGCCTCTAGAAGGGAGACTACAGGTTCATCCCAAGTCTCTAAAATTGCATCCATGCTTCCCTCACTTGTGTCTTTTCCTTGAGGAAGCAATGAGAGGAGAGAGGAAACATGCTCTTAGAGACATGAGATGTTCTTTCCTCTGAGGCGTCACGTGAAGCGACGTCTGTTTCTGATCACAGCTGGATCAGCTGTCCGTCGGATCTCACAGCTGGAGAGACTTTTGATGGAGTTTGTGTCTGAACACATGTTCACTTTACTAATAAAGACACACAGTTGTCTCTCTTTAGTCTGTTACCTGTTTAACAAACAATCTGCGTTCTCTATTTCTATATTTATCAAGGCAAGGCAATGGTTGTCTGTCTCTACATGTCGGCCCTGCGATAGACTGGCGACCTGAGAGATTATGTTGCACACACCCTAGCTCTGAGACTCTCTCACACCCAGCTATTTGTTTGCTATGGCAGTAGAAAGTTGAGACTCCCAGTGTCTAAACAGTGCTTATCCCATTGGTTTAGACTATCTCTAAGGCATACTGGGGAGAACCTCCCTGTCCCATAGCTTGAAGGATTGCATCATTCAAGGTAAAGACCGTGGTGACGGTCATGGTTCGGTCTCATAGATCCATAGTTATAGTAATAACTTACATTATAGCTTGCTGTATTTCGTTCACAAGTAACTGAACATGCTGTACTATTGTCAGGCTGTGAAGACAGAAGATAATTCGGCTGTCATCGTAGATTTGGGGGTGGTGCAGGTCGTGCCTTTGATGATTTTGCCAGAACTGGATGAGGACTTAGAGCCAATGGTGGAAGAGGAGGTGGGAGAGGATGCAGTGGGGCATTTGAGGGATAGAACCTGAAGTAGGATGCGGTGTGAATCTGGTCCCAGCAGTGAAAAGCTACTTCATCTGGTCAGTGAACTCCATGAGAGGGGAGGAGGGGGAAAGGGTGGCTGTAGAGAAGGGTGACCTGGATGGGGTTTGGGGAGGGTCCTCTACATAGTCTTCAATATAGTTATCTACGTAGCCTGGGTTCCTCCTGGTGCAATGGGCCCTGGGTTCCTCCTGGTGCAGGACTAGCCCAGCCTCATGTGTCCAGAGAGTGGAGACAGTTCCTGGATGACGAAGGCATTGATGCCATTGACTGGCCCTCAGGTTCCCATGACCTAAATCCAACTGAACACCAATGGGACATTATCGGTGTGAGTGTATCAGTGCATCAAGTCCTACTACAGACTAGGATCTCACTGATGGCCTGATCCAGGTCATACAGGGAGGCGGGGCTCAAACACACTACTGAGTCACATGATGAGTTGGATCCTAAACTAATTATACAACACTGTATAATGAGTAAAGATTTTTCATCAAGATCTGATGTGTGATTGAAGTGATCCCTGCCTAGTGAGTAGGAAGTAGTGAATGAGTGAGTGATCGGGTTTAAAGACCTGAACTCGTAGGATCAACCAAACACGGTGACTCAGGTCTTTAGGATGGTGTCCAGTCAGAGGTCAGCGTGTTAATCACTTAAGACGCTCTGGACCGGCTGTCAACTCTTTGTCCTCCTGTCGGTTTAACTGCATGACACCATTTGTTTTTGTCTCCACAGAGGCTTTAACCACCTTCAAACTGGCATATAGATGCACACCTGAATACTTTGAACTGATCCTGCACTACAGGGTCCACATCCTTACTGCTTTCATGTAATATTTAAATAGTTTGATTTGATTTGAAAATGTCATTTGGAGACAAACACAATTCAAACTATATATATGTGAAGCATTTCAACATCAATCATCTGTTAATTAATTTAGCTTCCCTTGTTTGAGCATAAACAATGTAAAATAGGCGTGGACCTCAGAAAACACTGAAGACTGACTGGACCAGTCACATCTACAACATAAGACAATCCCTCTGGTGAGCAGAGAAACCAGCTACACAGATTTGTATTATAAAACCTCCAAGTACATTTTACCTTCTTTTCATTTCTGCAGCATTAAATATGATTCACCAGCAGCTGACAACGATCAACAGGACATATTATACGTATTATAGACCCCTACAATCAGCATACAGACCCTGCTTATAGTTTTCTGTGATTGCAGCCTACGGGTGAATTTGTAGACACAAACATCAAAACCTTAACTTCTGCAACCGTAAACAAAGGAAACAAAAATACAAACAGATTTTCTACTTGGCACATGTTTGTAACTCTGCACGTCTGACAAAACACGACACTAGGCTCGTTGGAGATGAGCCAGGCCACAATGCATGCTGGCTAGATTTGTGTCCGACCTTTCTGACATCATGCACACGGATCACATCTATTACTTCCTGTGAATTCAGTAAAGGCTGATAAAACTCTCTGACTGGACGGCAGCTTTTAGGCTCCGCCTCCTGCTGGGTTATTGTTAGCTCATCTCCAACGGGCCTAATGTTTCTGATTAGAGTCTTGCAGTCAGTATGAAAATACTTCTGTTTAACATGCAAAACAGACTGACAAGGAACACAAACACACATGAACACAGGAGGAGGAGGAGGAGGAGGAGGAGGAGGAGGAGAAGTAAGGCGATCAGTAATGGATCCAGCTGGATCCATAAACCATCCACCACTCATGACCACTCATACAATTTGTTTACAATTGCACTGAAATGTTACTGTAATTATTTTTATTTCTGTGACTTTGTAACATGTCTTCTCTATCATTCTCTTTTGTTGTAAAAATAATATATATATATATATATATATATATATATATATATATATATATATATATATATATATATATATATATATATAAATTATTATTTTTCTAAAGCTTTTCTATTTTTGTGTTTGTTAAAATGTGAGAAGGTGTTCTGGAACAATCTATTATAGACGCTTGTATGAGCAAATGAAAAGGTATTCAAAGTACATCAGTTTGTTGTTGCTTATTCAAAGACTCATTCAGACAGTTTATCATTCATTTTGTTATAAAAACATGTTTATGAACATGAAGATGAAATATAAAATGAGATGACCTGCAGAGCTGAAGGCTACACTCAGGAGAAGGTCCCCACTGTGAAGGAGCACTTCCACGTTCCACGATCGATTGTTAACATAAGACTAATGATTGGTGCAGCTTTCAGTGCTAACCTGCAACATAAAGTGTATTTCCTTTGATCTGACTGACGTGATACCAGCTGCCCTGCAGTTAGTTTCCAGAAAGATCCCGTAGGTACAGCAGAAGAGTGAGAATAAACCGGTGGGCTGGTTAACCCTTTAATAATCACAGTGTATTCATGTCAAAGAGAGAACAGAAAGATGGCCTCTTGTTAAACTCGAGTTGGACAATGGACAAAAACAGATATGTATTTGAATGTAAATGTCCCAGATTATATCTTTAAGCAACCACAAACACGTGGTTAACAAACAAAGCAAAACAAAAAAAGGGTACATCAAGGTATGGTTTAGAAAACAAAATACTTGCTAATACTTACAAATATCTTAGTTTGGATTAAAATGGCTATGAAACAAAACAAAAAGACAACAAACTACTTGGTTCTAACAGGATACTAACATCAGTCTCCTGGTTTTTGACATCCTCCTTACTTGGACCACAATGTCCTTTGAATGTGTGATACTTCAAGAGCAAACGTAATCCACCCTCAAATATGTTTCTGTCCAGCTATAATTCACATGAATTCGTTGAATGTCATTTTTCGGAGAGCAGGTCATGTTATTACTCATCCAAAATGTTTTGGTATAAAATCATTGTTGTATTTTATCTGTTTTAGTATATAATCATCTTTATATTTTATCCAAACAGAGGACATGGAAATTATATATATATATATATATATATATATATGTATATATACTGTATATAGATAGATGTTTTCCATGACTTCCATGATTTATGGCATTGTTTTGCATTTTAAAATTTGGGGTTTTGCAATGAAATGCAGTTTGGAGTCCCATTTTTTCTATGTAAGCAAAAAAGACAATTCTACATTATAACGTTAAAGGTGGACGATGCATTTCTGAGTGTCTCAGCTGCTCTGAAGTCTGGTGGTTCATCAGCTGATACTTCCAGGCAGCAGGGTGAACAGGCTGGGTGGGTTTTATCTTTCAATATCCTTTGGGCTCTGTGCAAAATACGTTTCCTTCCGAAGGTAATTCACAATGTTTTTGGTGTTGGAGCATCATTTTAAGGCGAACAGGTTTCTGCGAGCTGACCAGGTTCAAGCAGACGTTACTTCTTAATCTCATTAACACTCAGTGCCACAGTGCTGCTGGTCCACATTCAGCCGCATTGAGACGTATCAAAGGTTAACAAACCATTAATGTTTTTTTACTGGACTTTCCTGAATGAGGAGCGCTTGGTTGGCACTTCTTTTCCATTATTAGCTCTGTTCCACTTTGCCTTTGGCTTTATTTCCATTTTCTGTGATCGATGCTGTCGAAGGCCTCATGATTCCCAGCAAAGGCTTCTATATTTGAATCCAATGGTGTAAATAAATAAGCCACTTTATTTATGCCAAGGTAAAGCCAGTGCAGCAGCAGCCAGTCCATTAAGCTTGTACCGTGTGGTGGACACCGTGGCCCGGTGTGGCCAGTCAATCCCTTTGGTGACCGCTGACTTAGTGTCAGTGAAAAGCTCTTAACAGAGGGATAAATAAAGCAGAGCAGCCGCTCAGCACCACTCACTGCTTTCTAGTCAATACAATAGAGAGTAACAAGGTCCAAAAATACTGCAGGAGGTTAGAAGATCAAATAAACCTTCATTAGTCCCACTGTGGGACAGTTACAGCATTACAGCAGCAAAGACGATGGTTTAAGAGCCATCAGTAACAAAAATAAAAATTGAAAAAATAAACAAAGCAGGTATAAGACTTTTTTTTTTTTTTTTGTCAATTTTATTTGTCAAGATTTTTATACATACAGGCACACACGATACAAACAAAAAAGACAGTAAACCAGACATTTAAAAAAAATATATATATATATAGCCAGCACATTATATAGTGTATAATGTGTTTATACATGTCGATTCACTGAACAGATGTCCCAGAAAGTCCACTCACACAGATTGAGTCAAGGAGGCCGGAGGGGAGTGGCAAAGTCTCAGTATGGAGCACATTTAGGTCCCAGTTTGTGGTCTATCCTTCCTGATGTAGTCTATGAAAGGGCCCCAAATCTTCTTAAACTTAGCTTGGGAGTTAGACATAGAAAACCGAACTTCTTCAAGGTATAAACAAGAAACCATATCATTTAGCCACCTCTTGAAGCAGGGAGGGGAAGCTGACTTCCACTCCTTTAGGGTGACCCGTTTTGCAATGGTCATACCAAACATGAGGGCTTGTTGTAAAGCGGAAGGAAGAGCCAAAGAACCGCTGGAGCAGCCCAGTATCACTAAGAGACAGTCAGGAACCAGTTGTCTATCATAAACAGCACTGTACAAACTGAAAATGTCAACCCAGAACCTTGTGAGCTTAGAGCAGGACCAGAAAAGATGCCCAAGAGTTCCATCAGCTGATTTGCATTTATCACAAGTGGGGGAGACAGAAGGAAAAATTCTGTTCAGTCTGGTCTTGGAATAGTGCAACCTATGAACTACCTTAAACTGAATGAGCTGTAGTCGAGCATTAATAGAGCATGCTTTTATCCTATTTAACCCTTTCGCCCATAGCTCGTCAGAAATTACTTCGCCGGTGTCCTTGATCCACGCCTCTTTAATATGGTGAGAGGGGGTTGCCATAACGAAGAGGTTAATAAACCGAGAGATCAAATGTTCGGAGGTGGGAGGTCTGGTCATAATATCATAAAAGTCATGTTGTATGGGGGTCGCATCTAGGTGAGAAAAAGATTGCTTGACAAAATTCCTAATTTGTCGATAACGAAAAAATTGATTAGTAGGGAGCCTGAATTTAGCCTGGAGCTGGGCAAAAGATGCAAAATGATTATCAATGTAGAGATCCCTGATAGTAGTTAAACCCTTATCTGACCAGTGCTTAAAGGCAGCATCCATCAAACCAGGCTTAAAACAGGGGCATGAATTGACATATGGGGGCATGAATTGACATTTCTGGGAGGTTCAGAATTCCCTTGATTTGCTTAAAAATTTTAATTGAGTTGCAGAGTAAGAGATTATTGCGTAGCGATTTAATCTTAATATCAGGTTTTGAGAATAGAATGGCTGACAAGGAAGCACCAATGAGTGATACAGCATTGCTAAGCTCAATGGTATAAGACATTTTGAATAAGAGTAAGAGTAAAAAACTAAATGTACAATATAATCGTAGACAGACTCAACTGTGAGTTCATATTATTGCACCTATGAAATAAGAAAATGCAAAATAAAAAAAGCGGTTTAAAATCAATTAATTGTTAGTATTTCAAATTCAGCATTTATGTATTGGTGTAGAAGATGATGCAGGTTATTGACATGCTTACATATTCAGTGTCTTTTAATCAAATATTTAGATTTTTGTACACCTAATATTAAATATATATTGTTAAATATCATGTCACATTTTTGAGGAAGATTAGGGGTGTACATGAATGCATATAGACACAATTCTTCTTCCTGGATCTTCATCTTGATCTTTTCGGTTACATTTTGGTCATTCATTTTTGTTTTTAATATTTGGGTAATTTTAAAGATGTTGCAGAGAGCCTCTCTAGAACATTCTGTCAGAGTAAATGAATCCAGTTTTCACAGTTTCAACGTTCAGTGTGTTGGCGATCAGACAGGAGAGCTGAGGCCAGTGTCACTAACAGGAAGTCACACTGAGACTATAAAGCGCTGCCTCGTCTTTAGCGGCACCAAGTGTCAGCAGGTGGTAACTGATCTAAGGACCAATGACATCTGGGTGAGTGAACACATTCATCATCATTGCTCCTCCTTTTGAGAGGATATATTGTTTTATTTGACAGCCAAAGAGAGGTGTTACGGTACTGTCAAGCACTATTTCTCTCTGTAGGCTGTCACTTGTTTTCATAACTTAGGTATATTCCACCAATAATTACAATCCGTAATGTAACAACGCCTCATTATTACCCGTCACACCTGTTTTACTAGTAAAATGTTCTACTATTATTTCTAGGGTTTTCCACAAAAGTTCAGAAAATAGATTTAGGCCCGATGGCCTTTAGAATAGAATAGAATAGAATAGAATAGAAACCCTTTATTGTCATTATACACAGTACAATGAGATTTTAAGAGCAGCTCCTTCAAAATGCACTTGTTACAGTATAACAATATAAAAAATACACAGACAGACAGACAGACGGATAAAAATGTATTATTTTTATTTTTATATTTATTATTTATTTATTGTTGATTTGTCTGATTCAGATTCAGATGAAAACATGAGCTCACAGTGGATCTAGTGTTCCTGTCGTACACGATCTTTCGCTGATGTACTGATAGCGATATACTGTTGCACTTTCTTCCAACAAATGTACTTATTGCTTTGGGAAAAAAGTGTCTGCTAAATGCCCTAAATGTCAAATGTTCTGTCATGGTTCAATAAAAACAATGGGGTTCTGCTCATTACACACACTCACTCCAACACATCGTTGTCAACTACGTCCCACCATTCTGAACTACGTCTGATCATCATCATCATCTACGTCCCATCATCATCACCTACGTCCCATCATCATCATCATCACCTATGTCCCATCATCATCACCTACGTCCCATCATCATCACCTACGTCCCATCATCATCACCTACGTCCCATCATCACCATCACCTACGTCCCATCATCATCATCACCTACGTCCCATCATCATCATCTACGTCACATCATCATCACCTATGTCCCATCATCATCACCTACGTCCCATCATCATCATCACCTACGTCCCATCATCATCATCTACGTCCCATCATCATCACCTACGTCCCATCATCATCATCACCTACGTCCCATCATCATCACCTACGTCCCATCATCATCACCTACGTCCCATCATCATCACCTACGTCCCATCATCATCATCTACGTCCCATCATCACCATCACCTACGTCCCATCATCATCACCTACGTCCCATCATCACCATCACCTACGTCCCATCATCATCACCTACGTCCCATCATCATCATCACCTACGTCCCATCATCATCATCTACGTCCCATCATCATCACCTACGTCCCATCATCATCATCACCTACGTCCCATCATCATCATCTACGTCCCATCACCATCACCTACGTCCCATCATCATCACCTACGTCCCATCATCACCATCACCTACGTCCCATCATCATCACCTACGTCCCATCATCATCATCACCTACGTCCCATCATCATCATCTACGTCCCATCATCATCACCTACGTCCCATCATCATCATCACCTACGTCCCATCATCATCACCTACGTCCCATCATCACCATCACCTACGTCCCATCATCAGCATCACCTACGTCCCATCATCCTCACCTACGTCCCATCATCATCACCTACGTCCCATCACCTACGTCCCATCATCATCATCACCTACGTCCCATCATCACCATCACCTACGTCCCATCATCATCACCTACGTCCCATCATCATCACCTACGTCCCATCATCATCACCTACGTCCCTTCATCATCACCTACGTCCCATCATCATCACCTACATCCCATCATCATCATCACCTACGTCCCATCATCATCATCTACGTCCCATCATCATCACCTACGTCCCATCATCATCATCACCTACGTCCCATCATCATCACCTACGTCCCATCATCACCATCACCTACGTCCCATCATCATCACCTACGTCCCATCATCACCATCACCTACGTCCCATCATCAGCATCACCTACGTCCCATCATCCTCACCTACGTCCCATCATCATCACCTACGTCCCATCACCTACGTCCCATCATCATCACCTACATCCCATCATCATCACCTACGTCCCATCATCATCACCTATGTCCCATCATCACCATCACCTACGTCCCATCATCAGCATCACCTACGTCCCATCATCAGCATCACCTACGTCCCATCATCAGCATCACCTACGTCCCATCATCACCATCACCTACGTCCCATCATCATCACCTACGTCCCATCATCATCACCTACGTCCCATCATCACCATCACCTACGTCCCATCATCAGCATCACCTACGTCCCATCATCAGCATCACCTACGTCCCATCATCACCATCACCTACGTCCCATCATCACCATCACCTACGTCCCATCATCATCACCTACGTCCCATCATCATCATCACCTACGTCCCATCATCACCATCACCTACGTCCCATCATCATCACCTACGTCCCGTCATCCTCACCTACGTCCCATCATCATCACCTACATCCCATCATCATCACTTACGTCCCGTCATCCTCACCTACGTCCCATCATCATCACCTACGTCCCATCATCTTCACCTACATCCCATCATCATCACCTACGTCCCATCATCATCACCTACGTCCCATCATCACCTACGTCCCATCATC
Organism: Eutrigla gurnardus; assembly: GCF_963514095.1. NCBI lineage: Eukaryota > Metazoa > Chordata > Actinopteri > Perciformes > Triglidae > Eutrigla > Eutrigla gurnardus. The sequence continues at coordinate 27,965,934 of NC_139916.1, read as the reverse complement.
ATCTCCTCACCATCCTCACCTACGTCCCATCATCTTCACCTACGTCCCATCATCTTCACCTACGTCCCATCATCATCACCTACGTCCCATCATCATCACCTACGTCCCATCATCACCTACGTCCCATCATCACCTACGTCCCGTCATCCTCACCTACGTCCCATCATCTTCACCTACGTCCCATCATCATCACCTACGTCCCATCATCATCACCTACGTCCCATCATCTTCACCTACATCCCATCATCATCACCTACGTCCCATCATCATCACCTACGTCCCATCATCACCTACGTCCCATCATCATCTACGTCCCATCATCACCTACGTCCCATCATCCTCACCTACGTCCCATCATCTTCACCTACGTCCCATCATCTTCACCTACGTCCCATCATCAGCATCACCCACGTCCCATCATCTTCACCTACGTCCCATCATCATCACCTACGTCCCATCATCTTCACCTACGTCCCATCATCTTCACCTACGTCCCATCATCTTCACCTACGTCCCATCATCAGCATCACCCACGTCCCATCATCTTCACCTACGTCCCATCATCATCACCTACGTCCCATCATCTTCACCTACGTCCCATCATCTTCACCTACGTCCCATCATCATCACCTACGTCCTATCATCTTCACCTACGTCCCATCATCATCACCTACGTCCCATCATCATCACCTACATCCCATCGTCTTCACGTACGTCCCATCATCTTCACCTACGTCCCCTCATCTTCACCTACGTCCCATCATCATCACCTACATCCCATCGTCTTCACCTACGTCCCATCATCTTCACCTACGTCCCATCATCATCACCTACATCCCATCGTCTTCACCTACGTCCCATCATCTTCACCTACGTCCCATCATCAGCATCACCTACGTCCCATCATCATCACCTACGTCCCATCATCATCACCTACATCCCATCGTCTTCACCTACGTCCCATCATCTTCACCTACGTCCCATCATCAGCATCACCTACGTCCCATCATCATCACCTACGTCCGATCATCATCTTCACCTACGTTCCATCATCTTCACCTACGTCCCATCATCATCACCTACGTCTCATAATCATACGTCCCATCATCATCACCTACGTCCCATCATCATCACCTACGTCCCATCATCATCACCTACGTCCCATCATCATCACCTACGTCCCATCATCATCATCACCTACGTCCCATCATCTTCACCTACGTCCCATCATCTTCACCTACGTCCCATCATCATCATCACCTACGTCCCATCATTTTCACCTACGTTCCATCATCTTCGCCTACGTCCCATCATCATCACCTACGTTCCATCATCATCCTCACCTACGTCCCATCATCATCACCTACGTCCCATCATCTTCACCTACGTCCCATCATCATCACCTACGTCCCATCATCATCACCTACGTCCCATCATCATCATCACCTACGTCTCATCATCATCACCTACGTCCCATCATCTTCACCTACGTCCCATCATCATCATCACCTACGTCCCATCATCATCACCTACGTCCCATCATCTTCACCTACGTCCCATCATCATCATCACCTACGTCTCATCATCATCATCACCTACGTTCCATCATCATCACCTACGTCCCATCATCATCACCTACGTCCCATCATCATCACCTATACGTCCCATCATCATCATCACCTACGTTCCATCATCATCACCTACGTCCCATCATCTTCACCTACGTCCCATCATCATCACCTACATCCCATCATCATCACCTACATCCCATCATCTTCACCTACGTTCCATCATCATCACCTACGTCTCATCATCATCACCTACGTCCCATCATCTTCACCTACGTCCCATCATCATCATCACCTACGTTCCATCATTATCACCTACGTCCCATCATCTTCACCTACGTCCCATCATCTTCACCTACGTCCCATCATCATCACCTACGTCTCATCATCTTCACCTACGTCCCATCATCTTCACCTACGTCCCATCATCAGCATCACCTACGTCCCATCATCATCACCTACGTCCCATCATCTTCACCTACGTCCCATCATCACCTACGTCCCATCATCATCACCTACATCCCATCATCATCACCTACGTCCCATCATCATCACCTACGTCCCATCATCATCACCTACGTCCCATCATCATCACCTACGTCCCATCATCATCATCACCTACGTTCCATCATCATCACCTACGTCCCATCATCATCACCTACGTCCCATCATCATCACCTACGTCCCATCATCATCATCACCTACGTCCCATCATCATCACCTACGTCCCATCATCATCACCTACGTCCCATCATCATCATCACCTACGTCCCATCATCTTCACCTACGTCCCATCATCACCTACGTCCCATCATCATCACCTACATCCCATCATCATCACCTACGTCCCATCATCATCACCTACGTCCCATCATCATCACCTACGTCCCATCATCATCACCTACGTCCCATCATCATCATCACCTACGTTCCATCATCATCACCTACGTCCCATCATCATCACCTACGTCCCATCATCATCACCTACGTCCCATCATCATCATCACCTACGTCCGATCATCATCACCTACGTCCCATCATCATCACCTACGTCCCATCATCATCACCTACGTCCCATCATCATCATCACCTACGTTCCATCATCATCACCTACGTCCCATCATCATCACCTACGTCCCATCATCATCACCTACGTCCCATCATCATCATCACCTACGTTCCATCATCATCACCTACGTCCCATCATCATCACCTACGTCCCATCATCATCACCTACGTCCCATCATCATCACCTACGTCCCATCATCATCATCACCTACGTCCCATCATCATCACCTACGTCCCATCATCATCACCTACGTCCCATCATCATCACCTACGTCCCATCATCATCATCACCTACGTCCCATCATCATCACCTACATCCCATCATCATCACCTACGTCCCATCATCATCACCTACGTCCCATCATCTTCGACTCTCAAACCGACCAGACTTTTGGAGCCCATCGAGTTAACCGACTTTGTCGGTGTTTCATATCTATACAACCGTATGAATGTTATTTATTAGAACACCAAATAGATATGGACACTTAATTAAGCTCTCAAAGTGGATCAAACTGATTAAAATCTACAACATTTGGGTTAATTTCCCTCAGAATATATATAATAAGTCAGTTTTGTTCCAACACTGTGCAGCCTTTTGGAAGACACACTGACATGTGACCTTTAACCAGCATTAGATTCGTTCTTTTCGCCTACATGAGCAACCAGCTGAAATGCCATCAAACATAATGTGAAGCAGGACTCCCTGAAGGCAACTGTGTTGGATTATTGTCAACAGTGAGGTTTTAGAGGAAGCTTCATGTATCTGTTCCTGTATTTGTGTGTCATGGGAGGTGAATCCCTTTACGTGGCGGCTGAGAGCCCTTACATAGAGACGTGGAGACGAGCTGGTGTCAGAAGTTAAGCCAGAGGGATCAGAAGGTGTCTAAACCCTTTAAACACAGAGGGACGCGTGCCAACACTTTACATAAGCTACTGTATTAAGACAGCGGAGCATGCTTCAGAGGAGCATTAGCTGCTGAGAGGAGCACTACGTATCTTTTAACTGCTGGAGACTCAACAGAGAATATGTACGGTTGTAACTGTTCAAAAATCAGAGACAGATGTGTGAGACGAATGGAACACTGCAAAAAGTTGGAAAGGAGAGCCAAGAGAAAAACTAAATGTAAGATGGAAGGAGCAAAAAGAAGAGAAGAAAGGAGACGATGAGATGAAAGTAGTCGAGGATGAGAGGAAGGAGCCATGATGAAGAGGAGCGAAACTACAGAGGTTGTTTGAAAAGAAAAGAAAGGATATGTGGAAGAACAAAATGAAGGTGGAGATGAAAAGGAAGAAAGAATAGAGGCAGCAGGAAAAGTAGTTTTAAAGTAAAGCAGTGAAGGAAGGACAGGAGCTTAGAGGAGGGAGAGAGGCAGGGGAGGCTGCAGAAGGGGGAGGTGATGGAGAAGAGGAGTAGAGTGTGGAGGAGGCACAGATTGGAGGAGGAGGAGGAGGAGGAGGAGGAGGAGGGGAATGTTCAAAGAGTTTGTCTAAGTGAACCTCACATGGTTGGTATCTTTATCACCTTTTCAATGCTGAGAGACAGGGAGTGAGAGGATATTTATTATCTAACACACACATCATATATATATATATATATATATACACACTTGAGTAACACAGAAGAGAGACAGACAGAGAGGGAGACAGAGAGGGAGGGAGGTGGAGAGACAGACATCAGGCAGTCCTTGGACTAGATAATCCTCTCCACTAAAACTATAAAACTAATCCCTCCTCTGTCACACACAGTTTCTCACCTTAGCACTCAACACTGTGTGTGTGTGTGTGTGTGTGTGTGTGTGTGTGTGTGTGTGTGTGTGTGTGTGTGTGTGTGTGTGTGTGTGTCTGTGTGTGTGTGTGTGTGTGTGCGTGTGTGTGCGTGTGTGCATGTGTGTGTGTGTGTGTGTGTGTGTGTGTGTGTGTGTGTGTGTGTGTGTGTGTGTGTGTGTGTGTGTGAGGGTTGACCAAATCAAACACTGTAAGATATATGTGTGATAGTATCAGCTGGAAGCAGATTGACAAATAATTACTGATATGAAAATTAATCTGTCGAAGATAGTTAATATTGTCAGCCAGCCACAGCAGAAAATGAGTTTATATGAACGTTATTACAATGTTTTAATTTTACGGTCTTTTAACATACCATAAAGTGTGATGAAATAAAGTGAAATGAAGTGTGACTGGTAAAAGCAGCTGAATACCTGAATCACTTCTAAATTCTTAATGGTGAAATCTTAATATCTGTCATGATCTTTGTTTTTCATTGGTTCATTTCCTGTTTTATTTTGTAGTTTTTGTTCTCTGTGTGGTTTGCTGTCTTGTAAATCCTGGTCCCTGTTGTTTCCTGTCTTGACTCCCCCACCCTCTCGTGTTGATTACCCACCTGCCCTAATGTGTTTCACCTGTCCCTCGTCAGCTCCCTGCCTCCCTGTGTATCTAGTCTGTGGTTGCGGTCGAATAGTCTATTTTGCTTCAGAAGGTTCCTAACTGAAGAAGTGACCTGGAAGTAAACAAGTGGCCGCCATGATAAGAGCCGTTGGGATTCTCTAAATGCAAAGGAAAGGAGCTCCAATGCTTCCTTTCAGAGCTCCTTTAGCATAGGATGCAACGGACCTCCCTATACGAAAGGAAAGGAGATTACGCCGACCCACAATTCTTTGTGAGAGCAACATTTAAAGTGCCACACACCTCGGCCGTTCATGAAAACAAGCGATATGCGCATTTGCATATTTAAGAATGACTTTCAAGCAGACATATAGTAATTGGAATTGTGTTGATAAATGTGTTGATAAAATAAAAAAACACAAATGAAATGTAAATACAGCAAACGGTCAAACAGGAAGGAGGAGCTGCCGATCAGTGAACTGTGCCGATCATTAGCTGTCAATCATCAGCAGCATAATAATGACGTAGCTTAGTGAAAGTCCGGTCGGATTCTCTGAGCACCGCGGTCGACTTCCTAAATCCTTTTGAGTTCTCCTATCGCCTTTCCTTAACCCGTGACGTTTTCTCCAGAGGTCAAGGAATAGGAGTTAGGACCTTATTTTTTGACTATTCAACTGCAACCCGAGTGTTTCCCTTGTCTCCCTGTCGGGTCATTGTATGTGTTCATGGCGGTTCGTTCCCTGCATGCTGGACTATGTTATGTCCCGCGGAGTTACTCGTGTTCCTGTGTCCAGCCTCCCGTGTCCTCTTGTGATTTTTGGTTATAGTAAGTGTTTCCTTTTGAATGCGTTTTTACCCTTGTGGCCTCCACAAGTTTTGTCTTTGTGTCCTTTCTGTTGTGTTCCTTTGCTGTTACTGAATTTGTTAAATGACTGACATACTATAATGACAAATTACTTCAAAGTGAAATAAGTATTTATCAGGATGTGAGGGGTGGGGTGGGGTGGGGGGGGGTGCAGTTCACACAGGAAGTGATGGGGGGGGGGGGGGGGGGTATCCATCCATCCATTTTCTTCCGCTTATCCGGGACCGGGTCGCGGGGGCAGCTGCCTGAGCAGGGACGCCCAGACTTCCCTCTCCCCAGACACTGCCCCCAGCTCCTCCGGGAGGACCCCAAGGCGTTCCCAGGCCAGCCGGGTGACATAGTCACTCCAGCGTGTCCTGGGTCTTCCTCGGGGTCTCCTCCCGGTGGGGCATGCCTGGAACACCTCCCAAGGGAGGCGTCCAGGGGGCATCCGATGCAGATGCCCGAGCCACCTCCACTGGCTCCTCTCGATGTGGAGGAGCAGCGGCTCTACTCCTAGCTCCCCCCGTGTGACGGAGCTCCTCACCCTATCTCTAAGGGAGCGCCCCGCCACCCTGCGGAGGAAGCTCATTTCGGCCGCTTGTATCCGGGATCTTATTCTTTCGGTCATGACCCAAAGTTCATGACCATAGGTGAGGGTAGGAACGTAGATTGACCGGTAAACCGAGAGCTTCGCCTTTCGGCTCAGCTCTCTCTTTACCACGACGGACCGATACAGCGACCGCATTACTGCAGCCGCTGCACCGATCCGCCTGTCAATCTCACGTTCCATCCTTCCCTCACTCGTGAACTGGACCCCAAGATACTTAAACTCCTCCACTTGAGGCAGGAACTCCCCCCCGACCTGGAGGGAGCAAGCCACCTTTTTCCGGTCGAGAACCATGGCCTCAGATTTGGAGGTGCTAATCCTCATCCCGGCTGCTTCACACTCGGCTGCAAACCGCCCCAGGACATGCTGGAGGTCCTGGCTCGGAGGAGCCAACAAGACCACATCGTCCGCAAAAAGCAGGGATGAAATCCAGTGGCTCCCGAACCAGATCCCCTCCGGCCCACGGCTGCGCCTAGAAATCCTGTCCATAAAAATAATGAACAGGACCGGTGACAAAGGGCAGCCCTGCCGGAGTCCAACATGCACCTGGAACAGGTCTGACTTCCTGCCGGCAATGCGAACCAAGCTCCTGCTCCGGTCATACAGGGACCGAACAGCTCTTAGCAGAGGGCCCCCGACCCCGTACTCCCGAAGTACCTCCCACAGAATGCCACGAGGGACACGGTCGAATGCCTTCTCCAAGTCCACAAAACACATGTGGACTGGTTGGGCAAACTCCCATGAACCCTCGAGCACCCTGCGGAGGGTATAGAGCTGGTCCAGTGTTCCGAGGCCAGGACGAAAACCGCATTGTTCCTCCTGAATCCGAGGTTCGACTATCGGCCTAATTCTCCTCTCCAGCACCCTGGAATAGACTTTCCCGGGGAGGCTGAGAAGTGTGATCCCCCGATAGTTGGAACACACCCTCCGGTCCCCCTTTTTGAATAGAGGGACCACCACCCCGGTCTGCCAGTCCAGAGGCACTGTCCCCGACTGCCACGCGATGTTGTAGAGACGTGTCAACCAAGACAGCCCCACAACATCCAGAGACTTGAGGTACTCAGGGTGGATCTCATCCACCCCCGGTGCCTTGCCATCGGGGAGCTTCTTAACTACCTCGGTGACTTCAGCCCGTGTAATGGGTGGATGAACCTCTGAGTCTCCAGCCTCTGCTTCCCCAATGGGAGACGTGTCAGTGGGGTTGAGGAGATCCTCGAAGTATTCCTTCCACCGCCCGACGATATCCCCAGTCGAAGTCAGCAGCTCCCCACCTCCACCATAAACAGTGTTGGTGGAGGGCTGCTTCCCCTTCCTAAGGCGCCGGATGGTTTGCCAGAATTTCCTCGAGGCCGACCGATAGTCCTCCTCCATGGCCTCCCCGAACTCTTCCCAGACCCGAACCTTTGCTTCAGCGACCGCCCGTGCTGCAGCACGCTTGGCCTGCCGGTACCCGTCAGCTGCCTCGGGAGTCCCCCGAGCCAACCAGGTTCGGTAGGACTCCTTCTTCAGCTTGACAGCATCCCGGTACCCACCGGGTTCGGGGATTGCCACCACGACAGGCACCGGAGACCTTACGGCCACAGCTTCGAACAGCCGCGTCAACAATGGAAGCAGAGAACAAGGTCCATTCGGACTCAATGTCCCCCGCCTCCCTCGGGATCTGGTCATAGCTCTCCCGGAGGTGGGAGTTGAAGACCTCCCTGACAGAGGGTTCCACCAGATGTTCCCAGCAGACCCTCACAACGCGTTTAGGTCTGCCAAGTCTGTCCAGCTTCCTCCCCTGCCAGCGGATCCAACTCACCACCAGGTGGTGATCAGTTGACAGCTCAGCCCCTCTCTTCACCCGAGTGTCCAAAACATACGGCCGGAGGTCAGATGACACAACCACGAAGTCGATCATTGACCTCCGGCCTAGGGTGTCCTGGTGCCATGTGCACTGATGGACACCCTTATGTTTGAACATGGTGTTCGTTATGGACAAACCGTGACCAGCACAGAAGTCCAATAACAGAACCCCACTTGGGTTCTGATCGGGGAGGCCGTTCCTCCCAATCACGCCCCTCCAGGTAACACTGTCATTGCCCACGTGAGCGTTGAAGTCCCCCAGTAAAACAATGGAGTCCCCGGTTGGAGCACTCTCAAGTACCCCTCCCAGGGACTCCAAGAAGGCCGGGTACTCTGCACTGCCGTTTGGCCCATAGGCCGAAACAACAGTGAGAAACCTATGCCCGACCCGAAGGCGCAGGGAAACGACCCTCTCGTTCACCGGGGAAAACTCCAACACATGGCGGCCGAGCTGGGGGGCTATAAGCAAGCCCACACCAGCTCGGCGCCTTTCACCGCGGGCAACTCCAGAGTAGAAGAGAGTCCAGCCTCTCTCAAGGAGTTGGGTTCCAGAGCCCAGACTGTGCGTGGAGGTGAGCCCGACTACCTGTAGCCGGTAGCGCTCTACCTCCCGCACTAGCTCAGGCTCTTTCTCCCCCAGTGAGGTGACATTCCATGTCCCCATGGCTAGAGTCACCGTCCGGGGATTGGGTCGCCGGGGCACCCGCCCAGGACAGCCACCCAAATCCCACCGCACCGGCCCCTTCTGAACCCTCCTGCGGGTGGTGGGCCTACAGGAGGGCGGGCCCACGTCACTCTTTCGGGCTGTGCCCGGCCGGGTCCCGTGGGCACAGACCCGGCCACCAGGCGCTCGCCTGCGAGCCCCAACCCCGGGCCTGGCTCCAGGGTGGGGCCCCGGTGACGCCAATCTGGGCGACGTAAACTTCCTCGATTTTAACTTCTTCATTAAGGGCTTTGGAACCGCTCTTAGTCTGACCTGTCACCTAGGACCTGTTTGCCTTGGGAGACCCTACCAGGGGCATTAAGCCCCGGACAACATAGCTCCTAGGATCATTCAGGTGCTCAAACCCCTCCACCACGGTAAGGTGTCGGTTCAAGGAGGGGGGGTATGTTTCAGAAAGTCAGTAGAGCATCTTCTCTTAATTCTCTCTCTCTCACACACACACACACACACACACACACACACACACACACACACACACAGAGCTAAGCAGATAAAGGATTAATGGTGGATCCTCTTTGGACCGGGCTGTTTGGATGAACTTACTTTCACACTACAAATGTGTAAACACACACACCGACAATGTCTCAACACTGACATAATAACACACAAACTCATATGAACACACACATTCAACCCTGCAATGCAATCACACTATAAAAACACATTTAAAAATGGAAACATTCTTTATAAGGAGGCGAAGTGTTGTTTGTTTGGTAGTCAAGAGAGACACAAACATTGTTTTGACCATGAATTTCATATTTACGCATACACGTTTGTCAATTAAAAAGAAAATTGTTGAAGTCCAGAAAGTCTCAGTGTGTTGTAGGTTTGTCGTATCATTTAGTTTAATGAACTCAGTGAACGACATCTCTGCAACTTACGTCACCAACCCAGCCGTTAGCTTGTCTTGCTAGCTAGCTAGCTAACTTAGCTATGCCCCATCACTAATGTAACGTTATCTTAGCTGATATATTTTATCCAAAGACTCTTTTTATCAGGAGGAAGAGAAAGAAGGAGAGAGACCTGTTGTCATAGTAACTTTACATCCTGGTACAGAACACACACAGAGAGACCTGTTATAGTAACGTTACATCCTGGTACCCAACACACAGAGAGACCTGTTATAGTAACGTTACATCCTGGTACTGAACACACAGAGAGACCTGTTATAGTAACGTTACATCCTGGTACCCAACACACAGAGAGACCTGTTGTTATAGTAACGTTACATCCTGGTACCCAACACACAGAGAGACCTGTTGTTAAAGTAACGTTACATCCTGGTACCCAACACACAGAGAGACCTGTTGTTATAGTAACGTTACATCCTGGTACCCAACACACAGAGAGACCTGTTGTTATAGTAACGTTACATCCTGGTACCCAACACACAGAGAGACCTGTTGTCATTGTAAAGTTACATCCTGGTACCCAACATACAGAGAGACCTGTTGTTATAGTAACGTTACATCCTGGTACCCAACACACAGAGAGACCTGTTGTTATAGTAACGTTACATCCTGGTTCCCAACACACAGAGAGACCTGTTGTTATAGTAACGTTACATCCTGGTACCCAACACACAGAGAGACCTGTTGTTATAGTAACGTTACATCCTGGTACCCAACACACAGAGAGAGTTGGTTACCTCACTGTTGGTGGAAAGTCTAAATTATACTTTATTCATTTGCAAAATTCTCTTAAATTGACAAATGTGTAATTCATGGTACAATTCAAATGGGATCAAATTAATGTGTCTCTCTCTGTTCACTGCCATACATATTTATCCTGGATTAAGGTCTCATGGGGGAGATGGAGATGTGTCTGAATGTTTCATTTTAGGAAATTAGGAATTAGCACTAGCTATACCTGCTATGACACATTCTTTATGTATACTGCATATAGAAATTAAATGAAATAAAAAGGCATTGTTGTTCAATGTGACTCATTTTGTCTCTCTGCTTCATAACATTGCTACTCCACTGATAGTCGTTACTGTGAATCCTCAGTGAGTCCTCCACCTGATGTAAGTTGGTTTACTACATACAGAAGTGGAAACGGCAGACATAAAAATGAACACTTTACTCATCCTGCTACATTGATATAATGTGAATGTCCTTTCTACTCCTGGTTTATTTCTATGTTCAAAACCGTCTTAGAATTGTTTAAACTGGGAGACAGCAGGAGAGAAGGAGACAGGTGATACACAGACAAGCTATCCCTCCTCCTCCTCCTCCTCCTCCTCCTCCTCCTCCTCCTCCTCCTCTGAGTTCTCTGCCAATAAGCTAATTTACTCTTTGGGAAAAGAATCAGGAGGAAGCAGATCAAATTGCTTGTTCAGCCTAAAAATTGACTTCAACTTTTCAATTTAATCTTTGTTCTGTTCGCCGGCGGCATCAGCGTGAGGAACTCTCCACCTCACTATTACCATTCTGCCTGTGACGCTACAGATCTTCATTAACAGAGGACAACGAAGCCCACTTTCTAATTCCCTCATTAAGATTTTACTTTGAAAACTTTCTATTTTAGTTTTCAATTAATCTTTTTTTCATAAATTACAGAGAATTAATTAAAAAGGTGGACTTTCTTTCTCTTTAATTCCCCTCACTTATCATGTGGTTTCAAGAGACACAAAGCAGGTTTCATGGAAACCCAAAGGAGTTGTAGAAAAAGAGCAGCAGGAAGATGAGGAGGGACGGAGGGACCTGCTGATAACGGAGCACGGCTTCTTTACATGCAGCTTTTACAGTTTGACAAATGGCGTAATCACAATTATAAAGGCGAACACATGGAAGAGTCCCATGGAGCAGAATGACAATGAGCACGACGAGAAGGCTTTGAAGACTGACAATCACCCGTTTTCTTTTTAGTACTGCCATTCCAACCAAGAATGCATCTGAGTTCAATCCAATCACTGACCATTGAAACGTTCAGAGAATGTCATCCTTTTCATCCAGATATCTTTGACCCACCATGAAGACTAACCGTGATCCCGTTTAATCCCCTCACCCTGTTGTGTCCTCTTCTCCTACAGCGCTTAAACGTAATCCTACTGCGGAGTTATCGCCACCAACTGTTAATCTTGATATCACAGCCATCAAACAGTATTTCTTTGGCCAATTTACTATAAATTTGGGTAAATTTTGAGCCCAGCATGGACGTAAACTTGACCTTGGTCTAATGTGTTTGTTGTCGTCACACTTAGGGGCTGTGAGGACCTGACTGGCCTCTAACAAAGCAGAAATAATCTGATATCCATCCTCAGTGTGTTTATGTGTTGCTCTGTTTGGAATGTGCATTATGACCAGTGAAGCTGCATTTTTCTTTGTGCAGTTCAGGTATGGAAGGAAAGCCAACATACCGATGTCATGTGCTTCTTCCACTGGAGGCAAAACATTCATTTCATGCTCCTCCACTCCACCAAAAGGACCCAAACAATAGGAATAACAATGACATTTACTAGCAATCACATGTACACATATTTGGTGCACATTTTATTTTACGATCATTTTAGGATTTTGGTGAAAACTGTGAAACAGTAAATAAATATGTGTAAATAGACATCCGTGCTGGGTGAAATTCAGGGCTGATTCTTAGCAATTATGTCATTCACAACGGCATGTCTTGAAGTTGATTAAATAAGTGGCATCATCACACAGCAGCACAGATAACATCTCCCTCTCCAGTCTGTCATTTGAGGGAATTTGCTGTGTGCAATTACAACAGCGTGAGATCTGCCATCAGCAGGTCGAGTCTCTTGGCGCAGCGATGCGACCGGACGCAGCAGCTTCATGACCTTCTGGGGATTTTCTGGTCAACTGTTGCACATGGAAGTAAACAGTGAAATGATTGGGAGAAGCAGGGATTCTGACCTCCATCAAAGATGTTGCTCCATTTTTTACTGCAGAAAAAAATGGAGCAGATTTGCTCATTGTGGATCACTAGCAAATCTGTGGGAGATTTAGAAATACTAATAGTCATGATTTATACATTTTATAAAATGTGTCAATATATAATTGTTTGTTAATTATTTCAAGCTTGCAAATAATGTATATGATAATCTGTACATTCTGTCAAAACTGTAAATGCTGTATACAAACATTTTTAATTCCTATAAATCATACATTTAGTGTGTAAATACTGTATATAAATACCCCACCTACGTGTGTCAATTCAGTATTTATTTATTTTTTGTTTAAAAATTAGAGAATACTTTACGGTATACACTTTAGTCCTTATTTTTCCTTGTTTTATTTTATGCTTTATTTTATCCTCGCTTCTGTTTTCTATTACATTGTGCCAGTTGCAAAAACTGGAGTCCTTGAATTGTGTATATGCATACATGGCAGTATAAAGCCCATTCTGGATCACTGATGAGACTAATTTGTATTGTACGCAACAGATAATTACATTACCCATGTACTGAACAAGATAAGATTCATTCAGATAAGTTAGCATAAAATAACAAACAAAATGAATTAAAATCGATAAATAAAAGGGAGCAGATGGGAAGTTAGGAAGAGAGAAAAGAAGGGGAATCTCTTGATGGAGTATAAGACTAATAATGAAATGCTTTAGATTTTGAAAGAAGGAACATGAGTATCGACATCCAGGGGGATGGAGAGAAAGAGAGAGAGAGAGAGAGAGAGAGAGAGAGTGATTGATTGAGGGTTTGTGTAAATGGTGGATGTCAACAGCTGTCCGTGTGTGACTGGAGCCACCTGTTCACTAGATTAACACGATCTCCATTAGCACACGTCTTATCTAGTGTTTGAAACTAGATCAGACCTGCAGGCTCGGCTTTCTCTCTCTCTGTGTGTGTGTGTGTGTGTGTGTGAGAGAGAGAGAGAGAGAGAGAGAGAGAGAGAGAGAGAGAGAGAGAGAGAAGTTCACATGCTTTGGTTACATGCTGACCGACACAAATTTACATTTTCCTTCGTGTTGAGTGGCACAACGATATTCCACTACAAACCCACATTAGGTTCAGGACAAACATTATGTTTGGGCTTAAAATATGTATTTAGGTTTCAGCAAAAACACCAATGTTAGGATTAGACCAGATGGAAACCTTCGCTTCAGAGGTGTGAAGCCAAGACTGAAGTGCCTCAAAATTGCATTCTCCCTACTGACCATCAGGGGGCGACTCCTCTCTTATTTCATGGAAGTTTATGAGTAAAATGACCCTACGTCTCTCTTGATTTATAATCTCAGAAACATTGTAAACATGAGTTTAAGGTCTCAGTCTCTCGTTTCAAATCTTCTTCAATTCAGTCAAGTCAAGTCACTTTTATTTATATCGCACACTTAAAGGAAAACACCACCGCATTTCCATACTGAACTATGTTCTGCTCTGATGTTAGACGAGGTGATACATACCTCCCTCTCCTCTGCGCGTGCACTCAATGGCTCTTGCGCGCACTCCGCGCAGCGCTAATTTGCTAGCATGTAGCTTGTCCTTAGGATCCAAAGGGGGGTGAAGTTAGAAGCGACCAAGCACTTCCACGTTGTCCCTATTTAAATACGGTTACGTGAGTAGTTACATGACCCAAGTTTGGTTACACAAAATGAAACATGCCAATTTTTCTAAGCGGATAACAAGGATAACTATATAGTATGGCGGAATAACAACTGGAAGCACTTCGACGTCGGCGCAGTAATATCATCACTCGGCTCCCCCTCTTACTTCCGTCAATAGAACCTACGTGACCTGCACGCCGTCGCCTGCACTACCTGTAGTAGTTTGTGCACAGTTGAGGAAGCATCAGGTTGTAGTAAGATAGTTTGTGAACAATCAAACATCATGGTTATAACGTGCATCGTACAGGGTTGTGAAAACAAGCAGAAGGTATAGTCCCGTCATGTTTTGAGTGATGATATTACTGCGCCGACGTCGAAGTGCTTCCAGTTGTTATTCCGCCATACTATATAGTTATCCTTGTTATCCGCTTAGAAAAATTGGCATGTTTCATTTTGTGTAACCAAACTTGGGTCATGTAACTACTCACGTAACCGTATTTAAATAGGGACAACGTGGAAGTGCTTGGTCGCTTCTAACTTCACCCCCCTTTGGATCCTAAGGACAAGCTACATGCTAGCAAATTAGCGCTGCGCGGAGTGCGCTCAAGAGCCATTGAGTGCACGCGCAGAGGAGAGGGAGGTATGTATCACCTCGTCTAACATCAGAGCAGAACATAGTTCAGTATGGAAATGCGGTGGTGTTTTCCTTTAACAAACAACAGCAGTTGAATTCTGGCGGATACAAAAATACAAAGACTCAAAAGCCTCACAGTTAAGATCAATAATAAAAATAGAATAAGAGGGGATACGAAATGCAAAATAAATACAACTCAAATATTAATATAATTGTGATGTTCAGGTGTTTATCTGGTAAAAGGGAGACCTCTAGTGGCGACTCTTAAGCAATGTTTTTTTAGCAGTTTCGCCGTAGTTCAGTGATGCATGGTGAAGTAGACGGTCACGTATTTTTTCTCTCTTAATTTGGTTGGCCAGAAAACACGTTTGCCTGTAAGTACATGTCATAGTTATTTGACATTAAGTATTAAGAAATACTAGTAATGAAAACCTTTGTTAATTAATTCAAGTGCGTTCAGAATGTGTATTATTATCATATTTGCTAATCGCTAGCATCTTAATGGAATTTCCCATAGACGTTAGCCTTAAGCTATGCATACAATGTATAAATGTTGATATTGAACAACATCTGGGGCTGCACGGTGGTGTAGTGGGTAGCACTGTCGCCTCACAGCAAGAGGGTCCCGGGTTCGATCCCCGGGTCGGCCACTGGGTTCCTTCTGTGTGGAGTTTGCATGTTCTCCCCGTGTAAGCGTGGGTTCTCTCCGGGTTCTCCGGCTTCCTCCCACAGTCCAAAGACATGCAGGATGGGGATAGGTTGTTTGATGACTCTAAATTGGCCGTAGGTGTGAATGTGAGTGTGAATGTTTGTTTGTCTCTACATGTTAGCCCTGTGATAGACTGGTTACCTGTCCAGGGTGTACCCTGCCTTCACCCAATGACAGCTGGGATTGGCTCCAGCCCCCCCTGACCCTGAATACAGGATAAGCGGTAGAAAATGGATAGAAGGATGGATGAACAACGTCTGTATGATATACTGAAAGATGTATTTTGTATCTGTCCAGTTTTACAGTGCTTCCTGAGTAAAGTTTTGGAAAGGAAACAAGCTGCTTCATTTACGAGGGAAAACTGTTAGCTATCTGCCAAGCTGACGTAGCAGGCTAGACCACGCCACACACACACTGAAGCGGGGGCAGAACAATAATAATAAAAACATCAAAACAACAAAATTCAGATAATAAGTAGTAAGCCTTAAAGGGTAACACATAGCAGTAAAATGAGGCAATAGAAAACTAAGATAAAAATAAAGAATAAAAATAGTAGCGAGTGAGATTGGATGATGAAGCAGAAATAGTGGGAAGGAGAGGGATTGGGAGGGCTAAAGGGGGGGGGGGGGGGCATAGTCTTGATTTGGGGTTAAAGCAAGAGAAGGGTAAAACGAAGGGTTTTTCACTTAAACTTAAAACTGGCAGAAGGGCTGGACCTGATCTGAAGGGGGAGGTTATTCCAGAGCCTGGGGGGCCATGACAGAGAACGCTCTGTCACCTTTTGTCTTTAGGTGTGTGTAGGGAATGGAAAGGAGGTGTTGGGATGATGACCTGGGTGGCTTAGATGTGGAGTAGGGAGTCAGCAGATCAGTTAGATAGGATGGTGCGACACCATGGAGGGCTTTGGAAAGAAAAAGGAAAGGGTGGGGGTGATGTGTTCTCTTTTCTTGTTACCCGTTAAAAGTCATGCAGCTGCATTTTGCACCCGCTGTAATCTGTCCATGCTGGATTGTGTTAAAACTGAGTATAGAGAATTACTACTAATAGTCTAGCCTATAGGTGGTAAAAGCATGGATGACTTTCTCTAGATCGCTGTGTGATAAAACTGATTTCACCTTGGCGACATTTCTCAGATGATTAAAAACTCCCACTCACAACACTGCTGACCTGTTTGTTAAAATTTAGTGAGCTGTCCAGCCAAACCCCCAGGTTTTTTACAACCGGAAGTAGGTTGGCAGCCAGAGGGCCAAGTGCTTTGCCTAATCCCGAAATGGCACTTGGTGCTCCAAACAGGATAATCCAGCATGATGTTCATTTAATAAATTATGGTCCATTTAGGGTTAAACAGACCAGAAAGCAGGGGATGCTTTAGGCTACCTTGTGATTGACACGTCGCTACCACACTACCAATGCAGTTATCTACTAAGATGACTTTAACACTGTAAAGTTGACCTTGAATTATGAAGCTAACTTTGTTAGCAGCTTCACACGTGGTTTATTTATTTTATTTATTTAAGGTTTATTTAGTCATGGAGAGTGCACATTAATAAACATGAATATGGAAATGCGGCAGAATTAGCCAAAATTGCTATTTTGCATCTGTTGTCCATGGGCCGATGTTAACAGGGCAGAACAACATTATTACACGTTGCTTTGGATAAAAACACCAGCTCAGTAAAAGCAATGCAATAGAACAACAATCACCATGGCAACCTTTCAGGGCTCAACGATGGCAGCGCCTCCTCATGAGTAACGTCCGTGACACACGTCAGTATGTAATGAGGCAGTTGGACCACGAGTCGAAGTAGTTCGACTGATGAACTAATTTTTCTGATGTTCATGGTTTGTATTTCTGGGATTTGCAGGTTCCAGCTCCTTGTTGAATGGGGATGTGAAGAGAAGAAAGATGTTCAAATTTAGACCAGATGCCCCTGTCGAGCAGCTGGATCTCCGTCTGCCAACGTCTCTCTGCTTTTCCTTTGTACCTAAAAACCCCTTTAATGTGGTGGACAGCCAAAAATAATAATGAGATTAAAATGTGTACCTGCCAGGAAGACTTAGTGTGTTCAAAGCTAATAACTGCATGTGGTGATGTGTGTTGACCATCACTCCCACATGTGTGTGTTCATATGTGTGTGTGTTTCTGAGACACTCGGTGAAGTGCGAAACGCAAGTTGTTGTTCTGTTAATTAACATCTCACCTACAGATTCTAGTTAGTTCTTTGTGTGTGTGTGTGTGTGTGTGTGTGTGTGTGTGTGTGTGTGTGTGTGTGTGTGTGTGTGTGTGTGTGTGTGTGTGTGTGTGTGTGTGTGTGTGTGTGTGTGTGTCCTAGTTGCCCAACTTCATCTGGAAAGGAAACAAAGCAAAGTACTACGTGATATATTGCGAGGTATCACACAGACAGAAAGGTTTTCCACAAACTCTTTTACTTTGTTAAAGATGCTTCAGGCTGGGAGGGGTTTGTGTGTATTTATATCTGTTCTCTCATTGCTTTTCTTTTTCTCTAGTGACATCTGTCTTTCTCTCTTTGCCAGGTCCAACCTTCTGGAAGGGAACAGCAAGACAGGAAACCTGATGAATTACCAACACAGACTCACAGCAGTTCATGAAAGAGTCACCAAATTGAAACATAATGATTCATGTACAAGGAGATGAATTTGACTTTTTTATGTCCCTTTAAAATGAACCAACGTTAAGGAAACAAAACCAACATTAGGTTTAGACAACAAAACCAACGTTAGGTTTAGACAAAACCAACATTAGGTTTAGACAACAAAACCAACGTTAGGTTTAGACAACAAAACCAACGTTAGGTTTAGACAAAACCAACGTTAGGTTTAGACAAAACCAACGTTAGGTTTAGACAACAAAACCAACGTTAGGTTTAGACAAAACCAACGTTAGGTTTAGACAACAAAACCAACGTTAGGTTTAGACAAAACCAACGTTAGGTTTAGACAAAACCAACATTAGGTTTAGACAAAACCAATGTTAGGTTTGGACAACAAAACCTCCCAGTTAACTTTCGGAAAACTCACCAACACATCACTTCATATCAGTCCTTTGGGACAGGTGGTGTCCATTCCGGTCTGACTGGTGTTGTTGGACCCGTCCAGCTCCCCGCCCCTCCAAGTAGTCTTTCTCAATATTTAATGTAACTACGTCACTAGATCTGGACATTTCTTAATAACATGGATATTTTTTATTCATGGGTCCACCATGAAAAAGGATCCTAATTAATTTTACATTAAATGATTTCAATTGCATCACTATTTTATGACATAGTGAGACTGGGTTGTAATTACAGGACAAATCTTACAAACAATTTGCCTTTTATATAAGCATTTCTGTCCATGTAAATCTACGTGAATGTCTTTCTACTTCCTGTATTTCTCCATGTGGATACATGTGTGTATTCAGTGTTTTTTTGTACCATGTGTTGTCATTCAGTGTATTTTGGCTCTGGCTCTGGTCGCGGTCCCTCTCTAGTCCCCCACCAGCTCCATCTCTCCTGCCAATAGCTAATTGATTTGGCTCCATCCTGCCTGCTCTACTTACTCAAGTAGTTAATTAACTCAACTTTTAATTTGTTTCCACACGGCGTCTGGGTAAAACATAAAGCTGACACCGGCTGTGCCCGACCACTCACCCTGTTCTTTCTAACAGACACACACAGCCGGCAGTCCAGCAGCTCATAAACCGACCGGAGAGGTTGACAAGTTGCTGCCAACTTTACTCAGTCCAGCTCTTCATCTTTGTTCTTTTTAGTCGATGCTCGCTCCCTCTGCCTGTTCCTCTGTCAAATGTACATTCATTCTGATTTAAATTGGCACATGACACAGAATTACCTTGCCACATCTGCATGGGGTTGATGAGGTTTATGATTAATAGCGATTACTCCAACAGGTGCTGAGATATCTGGCTTTGAAAAGTCACTTTGCAGCCTGAACTGCTGCGGAACAAAAGCTCCACTCACATCTACTCCACCGACTCATTAGCTGGTAACAATGAAGAACGGTGCTCAAAAACAAGCAGCTGCCAATGAAATGAAGGCTAAAAAGCCTCGCTTACCCGCCAAATAAAAAGCAAGTGAAAAAGCAGGATGATTGTTCTATTTAAAAAGGCTGTTATATTATACCTCTCCGCATTCCTTTGTAATGCAGCCTGTTGTTTGAATGGCTTGCAGGTCAGAGGACGGAGACAGCACGTCGACTCATGTAGGAGACTGAACGGCAATAGACTCACTTTGGTCTTTCATAGCACAGGTGCGGGTTTGTGTTTTTGTTCTAAAGTAATGCCGTCCACCCATCTTCACCATGCAGCAGCATGTAACTTTATCCAGGACTAAATTACGCTTCCATACAACCAAACTACACTCACGTTTGTTTCTAGGACCAAAAGCTCTCTGTTTTAACCGGTTTGAAGCATGTGGTTAACAAACTTGGACTTCCACCCATTCTTTTGAAACAAATTTATGATGCGTCAAGAACGAACATAATCAACCACAAAATAAGTTTCCCCTCCAAACGTGCTTCACATCATGTGGTGCATCTCTGGACTCATTTAGATGTTTCTCCTCACCTCCATCTATGAATGTTATATGTTAATATTAACAAACAATGAATACCATACGTTTCTCCTTTTCCATTGCAACAGCTCAAGATAAAAGAAGGAGATGCACTATCACCTAACAAGAGAAGAAGTCCTGTTACAGCAGCAGGGTCAGGAGTTGTGGAAATCAATAATAAAACAGTGAACTCCCTCAAGGTGCACCGGCAGCAACCTTTACAGAAACGTGTCTGCATTGGTGGTTGAGCCTGGAGTTGCTACTGAGAGAGAGGTTCTGGTTCAGGACGCCATATTATGTTACAATGAAGAAGGCATGACTCTCACTCCTCATGCATAAACCAATCCATCCAAGGAAGGCTACTAGCCAAGTAGGTGGGGTGTGAGCTCGCCTGTCGTGACAGAAAATGTCTCGAAAAAAATCTAGTTGAGTAATGTCTACCTGAGTAGAGAGAGAATGCCCTCTCCCTCTGTGTGTGTTGCTGTCCAAGTTTCTATCCTTCTTTAGTGACACAGTGGGCCGGCCTGTTTCTTTTAGAGCACAGCGTGCGCCACAGGCTCGCTCACGGCCACAGTGGATGACGGCGTTCTGACCAACAGCGCCGCTGTGTGAGCTGTGGTGGTCACGGACTTCCATCAATTCATTCAATGACAGAAAATATTCAGTTAGCAAGCTCTCTGTGTAAGAGGCAATCACAATGCTGCCAATCTGGTATTATGTATCTTTAAGGTCAATGACAGTTTTTTTTTTGCAGGGATCTGGAAAAATATTTGTATTTTATTCTTTATAACAGGATGTGTCAGCCAGGATGACAATATCATTGTAACGCTCATTTAATACATATATGATAATGCCATTTGAAAGTTGCAGGTCATATTAACTGTGGGGCTCTGTCTTCGTTTCATATTGATGTTTGTTTTGGATGCAGAGTGATGATTTCAAGAGCTTCTTATAGAAATTGTGACGAGACACTGAACATTTCAGGTTTAATGATATGAAACAGGTTTAACTGAGGCGTCTGCACTCAGCAACATGGATCCATCTCTCCAACGTGACACACGTCATGAGCTGCTCTCTCCTCTATGAAACGTACATCGAGAATGGAGACAGAAGTCTTCTTCTCAATAAGTCGAGGATGGACATCTCACATTTTTAAACTGGCAAATCAAGTCCCTTTGACGTTATCAGTGCAGAAACACATTTCATGGCACCTGCAACAACTTGTCCGTCTTTTTCTCCTCGTCCTTGGGCCTCTTTTCTTTTCCTTCGGGCCCGTCTGCTCATTTGTCCGTCGACAGAACAATTCAATAACCCTTTTTGGCTCGACAGTTTATCAGTCACGAAAACATGTTTTTGTCTTTCTCTCTGTGGGTTTGTAGATAGAGACGTCCATTCTGCTGCCACTCTGGGGGTCCAACACTTTCTCCCGTCAGCCGGACTTGTTTTGGCACAATGGAAATCTCAGCCGACGGTTTGTTGTTCTGTGGACGTGTCGCTGTGTGTTTGTGCTTCACTGCAAAATGAAACATCGTCTGCTCCGAACAAAAAGGGAGTGACAAACTGGGTGTCCGAATGTAGTTTAGATGTGTGGGAATGTCTCATTTGTATCTTATGTCTGACAGGAAGTCTGATGAAGTGTTGAACTGCGTACAGTTTATAAAGATATATGAGGCATTATAGCACTATAATATAAAGCTCATGGGTTTACATTCGTCTGAACATGAAACTCTGCTAGCTGCAGAACCTGGATCAGCGTTGAGCATCAACATCTGGCATCAGCAAAGACACTGTCCAAAGAAGAAGAGAACGAGCTGAGAGACATTTTATTAATAATTTCATTAATTTGACATTTTCATGTTTGCATTTGGCTGCACGGTGGTGTAGTGGGTAGCACTGTCGCCTCACAGCGAGAGGGTCCTGGGTCTCGGGTTCCTTCTGTGTGGAGTTTGCATGTTCTCCCTGTGTCAGCGTGGGTTCCCTCCGGCGACCTGTCCAGGGTGTACCCCGCCATCGCCCAATGACAGCTGGGATCGGTTCCAGAATTATAATCTTTAAATGGGTTGAAACATACCTTTAGTAACAAAAAACAAGCTTTTTGAAATGAGCTAGTTCTGTCACATGTGCATGTAGATGTCACTTCATGAGTTAAAGTCAAGAATGAACCTGTAGAGGGAACTTTACAGGATATTAAAGTGTTAATTTAACTGTGTTACTGTGGGTTCTTTAGGATTAAAAGGCTGCAGACTTTGTCCATCAGCTCAGCTACATGATCTGGGTGGAGGTTTCTATGTTTGAGTGCAGCCAAACGTGCTAAACTAATAGAGAAGACTAACGGAGACAAGAGGACGGCTTCATTCACATCAGGAACTTAAAGAATCTGTTTAGGAACGTGTTCTACGTCTAAAAATGAAATGTGGTTGTTAACACAAACTGTGTTCATTCAATTCAACCAAACTAAAGTAAAGAGAAACATGCAGACAACAGCGCCATCTGCTGGACCCCTACAGTAGACTAAATACTCAGAACACAGTGTCTTCATTACTCATAGAAACAGGAAATACACTGGATATAAATCATATTCATCCCATCATAAAGTAAACAACAGAAACACAACACAGCTTTCACAATTTAATAACACATTATCTTCTTTAATTATATAGCGCTGCCTAAAATGGCTTTTGTTATCTGTGGTCGGGGGGAGCCACAATATCATATTAATATCATAGAAAATAAATCACAATAATACAAAAGATGATGCAGTCCCATCAATAGTTAAGGAAGCAGTTTATGAGAATATTTTATGATCCTCTTCCTCATTCAGACATGGAGAGAAGAATCCACCAGAAACACTCACATGAATGTGTTTTATCCATCCATCCATCCATTTTCTACCGCTTATCCTGTATTTAGGGTCACAGGGGGGCTGGAGCCAATCCCAGCTATGATTGGGTGAAGGCAGGGTTCACCCTGGACAGGATGCCAGTCTATCACAGGGCCAACATGTAGAGACAGACAACCATTCACACTCACATTCACACCTACGGGCAATTTAGAGTCACCAATTAACCTATCCCCATGCATGTCTTTGGACTGTAGGAGGAAGCCAGAGAACCCGGAGAGAACCCACGCTTACACGGGGAGAACATGCAAACTCCACACAGAAGGAACCCAGGCCGACCCGGGAATCGAACCCAGGACCCTCTTGCTGTGAGGCGAGAGTGCTACCCACTACACCACCGTGCAGCCCCGTGTATTATATCATTATTATTATTATTATTACTCTATTTTTTTTGTGAATGTGTCTGTGTTTATTTGCACACTGCATGAATTCAAGATAAGAACAAATAATAAAAAAAAGTCAGGAGCAAACCATTTATTCTGTTTTATTTCTAGGCTTTGTGAGGGTTTAGACTAGGTTCAACTGTCCAGTTTAATATTGTTTTAATGGTTAAGCTTATGGTTCATGAATTATGTCGATGTGGGTCTTCACCATTATGATTTTAACAGTAAGAGAGCAGTTGTACCACTCAGTACTGAGCAGCAGAGGGCAGCATACTGATGCATTTATTATTCATCAGCAGTGTGAATAAACATCTGAGGGTGATTGTTTCAATACAGTGAATCATATTATGAGATATTACAGAATATTTGTAAGAGAATTTTCCTGGAGGAGGAAGAATGGAGGCAGAAGAGAGGGAGGAGAAGGAGAGGGAGGGGAGGAGAGGAAGGAGGAGGAGAGGGAGGGGAGGAGAGGAAGGAGGAGGAGAGGGAGGAGAGGAGAGAGAATGACAAGACTGCCTCAGAGCAGTTTGGGGAACATTCAAGAAATGTAACCTATTGGTTTCGGTGTGAGCGACACAAATTGCAAAAAAATGTTGTGTCGCTTGGCAAAAAAGCCATTTCTATCAGCGAGGTTAACACGATAGAAAACCAACGTTAGGTTTAGACAACAAAACCAACGTTAGGTTTAAATAAAACCAACGTTAGGTTTAGATAAAACCAACGTTAGGTTTAGATAACAAAACCAACGTTAGGTTTAGACAACAAAACCAACGTTAGGTTTAGACAATAAAACCAGCGATAGGTTTAGACAACAAAACCAACGTTAGGTTTAAATAAAACCAACGTTAGGTTTAGATAACAAAACCAACGATAGGTTTAGACAACAAAACCAACGTTAGGTTTAGACAACAAAACCAACGTTAGGTTTAGACAATAAAACCAACGTTAGGTTTAGACAATAAAACCAGCGATAGGTTTAGACAACAAAACCAAGGTTAGGTTTAGACAACAAAACCAACGATAGGTTTAGACAACAAAACCAACGTTAGGTTTAGACAACAAAACCAGCGATAGGTTTAGACAACAAAACCAATGTTCAGATGCTCATAATAAAAAGCCCCCTCATGGATTTTCTTTTTAGTATGTGATTTGTATTATGTGTGATAACGTAAAGCTAATCAGCTTAATCACTTCAAATATGTTGCAAATTTCAGGCTAGGGTGCTGCTCCTGCATTCATGCATGGTGGCTGGATGTCTGTTGGGTCTATGCACCTTGGAGCAAAGGAAACTCTGCAAGCAGCGGCGTCCTGCTGCTAAAATGATCCCATCAAACTTGTTGTTCCTTGCAACCTCAGAGCAGCAGTGTCTTTGTTCCTCTCTTCTTCTTGTCATGAAACCTGTGTGCAGTATGTTGCGTGATGTGCCTTCATTTCCCACTGCGATGATTGAGGCAAGCTTGGTTTGTTCGACACAAAAGGAATCTGGGTTTGGAGACCCCATGGGGGCTCTAATTCCCATCCAGCGCCAACTGAGTCACAACACCAAGGAACTTATTTGTTCCATGCATCTGTACCCAGACAATAACATGTTTTCATCGGTCCCTTTGGATGATGAAAGGATGGCTCTTAAATTGGTTTGTAATTTGGTTCGCAAGTATTAAACATTCAGTGGACGCCGTTATCCGAATCACCTTTCAGTGCCATGACAGCATGGCTTCTGCTGAAGTTGCAATCATCAGTGTTTGAAAGTCACCAGGCTGAAATTTGTGTTGAATGTGGGGTTTACAGTTTAGACAGCGGTGTGTTTAACATTTAACAAGTGCTGTAAATCCACAGTGTTGTGCAGGTTGTGGTTAAAGCCAAGAGAGAAAAGTGTGGAGAGTGTTGAAAACTGAGTTCAAGCTAAGAAAAGGTAACTAGAGTTTGGTCTACATGAGCTGCTGTAGTCAGAGTTTTGCACGCATGATTTCAGTATTGAGAGTATTAATGAGTATTGGGTCATTCCGTGTCATTTCATCAAATGCCTCCCACCTGACCATGTCAGAATGTCCTGAAAAAGTACAAAGACACACTTGTTAATAGGACAAATCCAAAAGATTAGGTCTCTACTGTCAACAGTTTTCTCATGAAACATCATTGAATAAAGGGTAGTTTAGACGGTTTTTGGCATCATACTGTAGAAAAGTCTCCAAAGTTTGATATTGAATAACAGTTTGTCTGTATGCTCACTATGAGGGATCACACATTTTTTATCTTTTAAGGCGGGTCCACACCGGACCGAAAATCGGCGTCTTTGAGAGAGACATCCGTGACATGAGTCTCCTTGGTGTGGTCGCTCGAATCGGCCCACGTCGGCGTTCATTTCAGCCGATTCAAATGTGTAATCCGCCATTCGAGTCGGCCATATTAAGTAGCCCGACTTCATTTACCGACGCGAGTCGGGCAGTCGGTGCGGTGTGGACCCGCCTTTAGACCCAATTCCTTCGTCACATTCATTAATTTGTCAGTCACTTTACAAATTGTCTAATGTACATCTCTGCTCTGTTGTGCTCATCTTTTTTGATGGCATACATGCGCCCAGTTTCTGTAGAGGGAACGTCAAATCTTGCAATTCTATGCTGCAGTGGGACATTACACATGTCTTCTCTTCTTGGCCAGTAGAAACTCTTGGCAGGGCCATGTGGGTGCATGAACTGAACCAGTACATCTTCATCTTGCTCTGAAACATCTCTGATACTTCCTATCCACCATTTCTGATCATACACACAACTCACATATCGTCTGATAGTGAGCATAGAGACAAACTGTTATTCAGTATCAAACTTTGGAGACTTTTCTACTGTAATGTAAAATCTTTATGCTCAAATTAAGATTATTATTTGATTTGGTTGTGTAATTTATATACTAAAGTATGACAAAATGTACAGTCTTCAATATTATGCTATGTTTGTTCATGGTTTAAGACATTAAAAGCTGCTTTCACCATGTTTAACTCACATTCAAGGACTAATTGCCTCTGTAACTACAACTGTGCTACATTTTAATGTTTTCGTAAGGCAAAATTTATCAGTAGCATTTAGTCACATGTAAGTCTTTGGTAAATGGTAAAAAAACACAATTGAATTGCCCTCCTGTGATGTTTACTGGTAGGCTATTAGGACATGCAGTACCAAAAACGGCCACCAACATCCCACCAATATCAGGATTTTAAAAAATCACTGCGACAAAATGAGGCAAAACACCCTCCTGATTTTTAAATATGATTTGAACAAGAATATGATCTTTCAAAAAAAGTAAGTTTGAACCTGATACTTGTCAGTTTTTTGGAATATGGCTCTGAATTTGGGCAAAGATGTGTTTACTTCCATTTTTGAGCCTTAATATCTGTGAAACTAATCATCTCAGAGAAACCATATTTTGTAGAATGTTTAGGCTAACACCAGAGATAGAGGCAGAGGTGATAGAAGTCTTTTATCTGCAAAAATGGGGGCTCAGCCACTCTTCAAATGTGCTACTTTATTTTGACAAGCCTCATTTTATGGAGCTAGAACAGTCTCATAATTCATAAATGCACACAGAAATTCATAAATGCACAAAAAAGATTTACAAATGTATTTGGGGATTTGTATATACATGTGACTCAAAACACAAATACATTTTCAATGCACACACAAATATGTTTCATTTCATATGTAAGTAAAAAATATTCACATATAAAAAACAAGATTCATAAACATATTTCCAATGCACACACAAATCTAAAAAAAATCACAAATACATGAATGTTAAAGTATTTGCAATCTTCATCAAATACGCATTTGTGGCTTGTTACATTCATATATGAACTGTTGGACCTGTATTTACAAAGTGCTTTTAATTTGTAAACCTCCCTGCATTTGTGTGTGAAACTTTTGAGACTCCCCTGACGTGACTCTGATCCACAAATGCGTTTTTTCTAAGAGGAGGTTGTCTGTAGCCAATCAGATGTCTCCCTCCTTTACAGCCAATCACGTGAGTGTCTCCCCTCCTCCAGACGGCGGAGACGAAAGATGGCCTCTGGCAGTTCAAATGTAAGTAAAAAGTACTAATTTCTTGTGAATCTTTTACATAAGTCATATTCCAGAATTATGAATGACTGTTTAGCATGAATCGTGACGCTAAATCAGGTCTGAAACCTGTTTTCAGTGACAGAAAGTAAATGCATTCAGCTGTATTTTTTGTTTGGTTGTTTATCGGCTGTGTTTACCATTTCGGGTGCTACCGTATGCTGGTTAGTTAGATAAATTAGTCCTCAAACACATCATACAGTTTGACATGTTAGAGTTAGCATTACAGAAGCAAGTTAGGTTTAAGTGTCAGGAGTCATTCACGCAGCGGCGTCATCGGCCGTAGCTTACGGCTCCGCTAACGTTCATCTTTCCTCTGTCCTGTGTACTGCGAAGCCAGTTTAGTGGGTTAGCGAGGTATGTTGAGTCTGTACTACAAGTCAGTCAGTCAGGCTGTACTACAAAGGTGGCTCTCTTTTAGATCACCACGGTAACTTATGCTTAGCTCATAACCTGGTCCCGACGCTGCTGAATGCATTTACTTTCTGTCACTGAAAACAGGTTTCAGACCTGATTTAGCGTCACGATTCATGCTAAACAGTCATTCATAAGCCCCAAATGCGTATTTGATGAAGATTGCAAATACTTTAACATTCATGTATTTGTGATTTTTTTTAGATTTGTGTGTGCATTGGAAATATGTTTATGAATCTTGTTTTTATATGTGAATATTTTTTACTTACATATGAAATGAAACATATTTGTGTGTGCATTGAACATGTATTTGTGTTTTGAGTCACATGTATATACAAATCCCCAAATACATTTGTAAATCTTTTTTGTGCATTTATGAATTTCTGTGTGCATTTATGAATTATGAGACTGTTCTAGCTCCATATCATTTTAAGTACCTACCATACTAGGTTATCATTGAGCTACACCCCTGCTATTCCATGTCTGGAGGCTATTAGTAACAGATATACACTGTAGAAAATTTGAAGGCCACAGGTGAGATAGTTTTCCAGATATTGCTGTTTAAAAATGGCTTTTCAGAGTATGATGCCAAAAAACGTCTAAACTACCCTTCATGCAATGATGTTTCATAAGAAAACTATTGACAGTAGAGACCTAGTATTTTGGATTTGTCCTATTAACAAGTGTTTCTTTGTACTTGATTTTTTTCAGGACATTCTGAGATGGTCAGGTGGGAAGATTTTCAGAAATTTGATGAAATGATATGGAATGACCCTATTAGTATCTCATATAATGCTTTTGGTTTAAATAGATCATAACATAATATGAGTAAATATATACGGTCTGAATGCATAATTATTTTGTAAAAGTTTTTTTTTATTAATGTGGGACCACAGTTTTAACTAATTGAGTAAAAAGGTCCATATATATAGATATTGCCAATCAAAGGTGCAAAATCTAATGGAAGTCGACAACAGATGTTTGTTAAAGGTGTTAAATCCAATATCCAGATGTGTATCATCACAGCTCTAATCTATATTATCTATCTATTTTATTATCTATCTATAATAATGCCTACTCAAGCAGATAATAATTATAATAAAGATATTTATAATCATTTCTCCTTGTTTTGTTAGTGCATATTAATACATGTGAGCGAGCCCCACTTGCTCATGGTTGCAGCTCTCCACTGCTTTACACAGCAGTTACAGCTGATAACTGTGTTGTCATGGAAGCGTAGACTCAACTCTGATTCCCTCCCAAGACCATCTACCGCTTATCCTGTATTCAGGGTCGCGGCAGGGCTGGAGCTGATCCCAAATTGCATTGGGCGAAGGCAGGGTTCACCTGGACAGGTAACCAGTCTATCACAGGGCTGACATGTAGAGACAGACAGGTTCCCATGTCTTTGGACTGTGGGAGGAAGCCGGAGAACCCGGAGAGAACCCACGCTCACGGAGAACATGCAAACTCCACACAGAAGGAACCCAAACCCGACCCGGGAATTGAACCCGGGACCCTCTCGCTGTGAGGCGACAGTGCTACCAGCTACACCACCGTGCAGCCCTAATGTTAATGTTTATCGCCTCCATATGGCTCTCAACATGGCTACCTGAGTCTGCGGCTAGCAGATAGCACTGCTGAGAGAGCTAACCATCTTTACCAGGCGGCAACCTCCAATTCTGAGAAGACACTGTAGTGCCTTACAGCTGCATTTTCTCTACTGGCCACCCTATTTCTCACTAGATTTATTATCTCAGTAAACATTGTAAACATGAGTTTATGGTCTCAATCTCTAGTTTCCTAATCTCCCATGCTACCAATAGAGTTAACTATTAAGATGACTTTAACACTTAGCTGTAAAGTTGACCTTGAATTATAAAGCTAACTTTGTTCAAGTCCCAGTCGGCAACATTTTTTTTATCATATTCACTGAAGCCGACACTATGCTCCGATAGAACAACATAAAACATCCGGTTTTAGAAAAAAAAGCGCGCCTCTACGTGCACGTAGAGCCTGTTGTTTGTTTTGCAAAAATTGACAGAGCCCTGATCATCCTGTCCAATCGGCACGCAGGGCTGTGTTCATGCACACACAGAGCCCCTCCCCCCTCGGGTCGTTCCACTATCACAGAGGGGAGGCGGAGGGAAGTAGCAACAAGCTTCCAATTCCTCGTTAAAAACCGAAACGAAGAGGTCCAAAACAACCAAGGAAAAGAAAACACCAGTGGAAAAGAAGGAAAAAAAGAAAGATTGCGACGATGGCCGTGATAAAACCAGAGTCAACATCAGACCCACTTTTCAAAGGTGGCGTGATCTAAGGGATTTCAAAGGGCACGGAGTCGAGGGGGAGGAGCTCGGTGGTCGTGGGGGAGGAGCGTGAGAGTTGTAAACATTCAAAATCTGACAGAGTGCCCTCGATCCGCCGGACTTGCCGACTGGAACTTTAACAGCTTCACAACAGAATCCAGATGGATCCAGATCCAGTAAGGTTGCTGCTCGGGGTGCCACTTGTCTACAGTCCAAATATGGTCACTTCTGTTCACTGGTTACAAAAATTCCAAGATGTTGATGGCCAAAATGCTGAACTTGAGGCTTCAAAACTGTAGTCCACAAATCAATGTCTGAAATCTCATTAGTTTCTCATAAAGTCTATATTGATTCCCAGGTCGGGTTTGGGTTCCTTCTGTGTGGAGTTTGCATGTCCTCTGTGAGTGTGGGTTCTCTCCGGGTTCTCCGGCTTCCTCCCACAGTCCAAAGACATGCAGGATGGGGACCTGTCTGTCTCTACATGTCATCCCTGTGATAGACTGGTTACCTGTCTGTCTCTACATGTCATCCCTGTGATAGACTGGTTACCTGTCTGTCTCTACATGTCAGCCCTGTGATAGACTGGTTACCTGTCTGTCTCTACATGTCATCCCTGTGATAGACTGGTTACCTGTCTGTCTCTACATGTCATCCCTGTGATAGACTGGTTACCTGTCTGTCTCTACATGTCATCCCTGTGATAGACTGGTTACCTGTCTGTCTCTACATGTCATCCCTGTGATAGACTGGTTACCTGTCTGTCTCTACATGTCAGCCCCCCCCGTAACCCTGAATACAGGATAAGCGGTAGGCGATGGATGGATGGAAAAATTAACATAAGAATTATTTAGTTATTAATGAGGTATCACTTTCACAAGAATGGGACTGATGTACACACGTAAATTCCTCCAGCCACGCCTTTCAGTTATGCAGAGCCATAACTAGGGTGACCACCTGTCCCGTTTTAGGCTATTTTGTCCCGCTATTTCAGTGTTTGTCCCGCGTCACGCATATCAAGACAATGTCCCGCTTTCCATTCATTGGCAAAAAAAAAAAAAATGTTAATATTAAAATGAACCAGCCCAGAGCAGAGTTCTCAACGGGTCGGGTCGGCCCGACAAACCCGACGGGACCCGCGGATTCGGGTCTAAAATATAAGCAAGTGACTCGGGTCGGGTCGGACCTCGGGCTTAATTTTTTCCGCTCAGTGAAATAATTAAAAAAAGTCTGGCTGCTGCATATAACGTGCATCATGGAGAGGGGCGGGGGCAGAGCTGACGCCGCTGCGTGCACGCCCTTTTAATCGATTCAATTCTTCCTAGTCAAAAAGAACATTTCAGATATCCACAATGACATTCTTCCTATCTACAATTGTCATTTCAGATGTCCACAATGGCATTCTTCCTAGGACAAATTACGTCACTTTTGCCATACAGGCGTCGGACCGCGGGCCGGGTTCGGGCAGATAATCCATGTTGATGTGTCGGGTTACATCGGGTCCGGGCTTTAAAAGCCACGGGCCGGGTCGGGTCGGGTCATAATTTTCAGGCCCGTTGAGAACTCTAGCCCAGAGCAATAGAGAAAGACTATCACCCTCTATAGCTCTGATCTGCGCTACTGGGGAGCATTTCATTTCGACCAATGGTTGCAGGAGACAACGATGACGTCCGTCCAATAGGCTGCGTTTAATGATATGTCCTACGTCAAATGTATACGCCCCAAACATACACACGAGTGAGTCCGAGAGTAGTACGTCTGTCATTACTGTACTGTACGAGTGAAGATGCAAATGACAGGATGAGTGCACCGCAGTCAAGCAAAAAGAGAAAGTGTTCTTTTAAAAAGGAATGGACGACTTCACACAGCTGGGTAAGACCAACTGACGAGCCCGACAAAGCATTCTGTTACCTATGCAACAGCAGTTTCTCCGTTGCTCACGGTGGAGAAAATGATGTCAAACGACATGCTGGGCGGGAATCTCATCACAAAAAGGTCCGACAGCAAGAGACATCTAAATCAATGCAGTCGTTTCTATTGAGTCCAAAGCATGACAGTTTATCTGATAAGGTAACAGCAGCTGAAGTTACCAGTGTGTATCACTCAGTGAAGCATGCACACTCATACCGGTCCACAGATTGCAGCAATAAGCTAGCCCCTGTCATTTACCCGGACTCGGACATAGCCAAAAAAATTTCATGTGGCCGCACGAAGAGTGCTTGCATCATAACAAATGCCCTCGCCCCTTTGTCAGTTGAAAGAAGTTTGAGTGAATTGACTTCCCCCATTAACAAACAGTCAGATGACAAGCCCCAGCTCACACCATTTTTCTCGGTGGCCTCAGATGCCTCAAATCACGGCAGTGCCAAGCTTTTCCCACTGGCAGTAAGATATTGGACGCCAGAGCTGGGTCTACAAAACAAAGTTCTTGATTTTTATGAGGATAGCGAGGAGGCATCTGCATCCATTCATAAGCAAATAACAAATAAACTAAGAGAGAATGGCCTCCAACTTGATATGATCTCTGCATACACAGCTGATAATGCTAGTGTTAACTATGGCAAGTACAATTCTGTTTATCAGAAGTTGAAAGCAGATAATGCCAAGATTGTCAAGGCCAACTGCATGGCTCACATAGTGCATAACTGTGCAAAGTATGCTGGAGACAGATTGGACATCGACATTGAAAGTGTGGTGAACAAGATTTTCAGTCATTTTTCTTCATCATCCAAGCGCACTGAGGAGCTGAAAAAAATCTTTGCATTTGTTGAAGAGGAATACCATGTCTTACTGAATCATGTGTCCACAAGATGGCTCAGTATATGGCCAGCTGTCACAAGACTGCATACCTGCTGGCCTGCTGTGAAGGCATACTTCTTATCTCTTGGAGGAGAGCAATGCCCAAAGGTGCTGTGGAAGCTGTTTAAGAAGGATCAAGACGGTGAGGGGCAACCACTTGAGTTACAGGCATATCTGTCCTTCCTCCACAATGCACTGAAGATATTCCATGATGTTACCATGCAGCTGGAAAGTGATGACAGGACAGTCTGTGAGCTCTATGACATCATGTCCACACTTCAGAGAAAGCTCCAGCAGAGACAAGTGGACTCCTTCTTCGGAACAGAGACCAATGCACTTCTCCAGCAGTTTCCAGACAGTAAAGCAGCAGCAATCAAGGAGGATTTTTGCTCCTTCTATGATGCTGCACAGAGCTACCTACAAAGATGGTATGACTTCTCAGACAGCAATTTTCACAAGCATGTGGCAGTCTTGGAGCTGAAGAGGGAGTTCACATTTTCCCACCTCTGTGATGCAGTGAATGCCCTTCAAATACAAGACAAACTTGACATGGATGAACTGTACGAGGAGTACTGTGTAACACTGCCACGCCAGCAGGACATTGCAAAAGGAACAGTCCCTGTTGTGGAGAAATGGTCACTATTGCTCAAGGACACAAAGACACCAAATCTGACTGCACTTGGATCCTTTCTCTTCAGCATCCCTGTCACCAATGCATTTGTGGAAAGAGTGTTCTCCTTGATGACTGCAGCATGGACTGACCAAAGGAACCGGTGCTCTGTGGAGCTCATCAAGAGCGAAATTCAAGTAAAGAGCAACTTTGCCTATAGTTGCACAGAATTCTACAGCTATGCAGTGAAAGAGAGGACCTTACTGGAGGCTGTACGGTCAAACAAAAAGTATAAATTCAAGAATAACTAAGGTGAGAGTCATATATGTATTTATTTAAATGGCCAAATACACAATTTTTTAAAATTTTGTATGTATCTAATGCTAATATTTGTATGCTGTTGTTCCTTCTGTGTTTCAGAAATGTGCCCTCTAGCCTATCCATGGTGCTGGAAGAAGCTGACCTATAAAGAGAAAAGACAGACTTTTTCTTCTACCTCTTATATTATAGTTAAACATGGCTATACCCAAGTATGAGATTCTTTTGCACTGGCATTTTATTTAAGCCAAGATTTTATTTAAGATTTTCACACAGTGCCCTAAGTTGAATTCTGTAAGTATGGGGTATGTTGGAAGGTTATTGACCTGTGCACTTTAAAGGCTGGAGTTAGGCTACTGTTTTTTATGTTAGGCCTTTTGAGTGCTTGAGATGTCTCAATAAATGTTTTACTTAAGTAAGTAAAACAAATGTGTTACTTAATTCTTTGTTGTGTTTCCTGAAAATATATAGGCTATATATTAAATATTTTGTTTTAAAGACCTTGTGGTCTGAATTGTGAAGTGTATGGTCAGGGTTTACAGATGGTCATGTCCGTCCCGCCGTGTCCCTCCAAAACATGCCTGCTGTCCCACTTTTTGTCTTTTTGGAGGTGGTCACCCTAGCCATAACATGGCTAAAGTTTCGTTAAGTGTCTTGGTTACCTAAATTGAACTGAACACTGATGGACATTTCTCACAGTTGTCTGCCATTTTTCAGACCCAAAGTTTAGTTTTTAAAAGAAAAAACATTACTTGAAATGTATTCAAAGAATAAAGTTATACAGTATCATACAGTAAGTCAACACTAGCGATGGGACGATATATGATTTATCACAGGTTGCGATCACAAATACTCACAGTTAGTTTTTTGTTGTGAATATCCGCTATCTGAACAATTTTTATCAGTGAAACATGAAAAATAATTGTTTTTAACCAAATGTAAAGGAATTCCAGTATGTTTTAGTGCCATGTCAAGAAATCTCTGAGCATATTTTGATGATTATTGATCATGATCAAATCATGAATCACAAGTTGCCAGGATAATCCTGACATGAATTGTTCATATAATCACATGCCTGGTCCACAGTCACTACTTCTGTGCTATTATAAACAATGATTTATATTCGTGAATTTATTAATCGGGAGCAGATTAGAATAACAATGTTCATTTGTTATTAATTAATCCAGGATGTTTGGCTTTGTGTTTTTAATAGCATTCTTTTCTAGAGAATAATGTTGTCATTACATGATTTATGTAACGTTCATGTCCTCTCAGAGGTACCATAATCACCAGTTTCAAACTTGTAAATACTGATCATGTCATCAAAATTGCAGCTGGAAAATGTTTTCTTCGTGAAAGCTCCGATTTATCAAAATATGCAACAAAGTGTCTGAAAAATAGTAAACAAGTGAAGGCCACTTTGATGAGTTACATGTTGACCAATCGGCTGTGGTGAACGCATCACGCCTCTCCTTCTGTCTGTCATTAACAAGCTGTTCTCAGCAGCTTGGTGCTCACTGATTCTCCATAAAGCAGTGTTAAATTCTCAGATGTTGAAACTGGTGCATCTGGCATCGATGAGCTAACCACGTCTTCTAATAAATTAAACATTTCTCTGCACGTGAACGTGGGATCTTTTCTTCTTTTTCATTCACTTCCATACTTTAGAGAATAGATGCACAGTATTTCATGTATGTAGGCTATGTATTTATGAATGTCTGTCTCTACATGTCAGCCATGTGATAGACTGGTTACCTGTCTGTCTCTACATGTCAGCCCTGTGATAGACTGGTTACCTGTCTGTCTCTACATGTCAGCCCTGTGATAGACTGGTTACCTGTCTGTCTCTACATGTCAGCCCTGTGATAGACTGGTTACCTGTCTGTCTCTACATGTCGGCCCTGTGATAGACTGGTTACCTGTCTGTCTCTACATGTCAGCCCTGTGATAGACTGGTTACATGTCTGTCTCTACATGTCAGCCCTGTGATAGACTGGTTACCTGTCTGTCTCTACATGTCAGCCCTGTGATAGACTGGTTACATGTCTGTCTCTACATGTCAGCCCTGTGATAGACTGGTTACCTGTCTGTCTCTACATGTCAGCCCTGTGATAGACTGGTTACCTGTCTGTCTCTACATGTCAGCCATGTGATGGACTGGTTACCTGTCTGTCTCTACATGTCGGCCCTGTGATAGACTGGTTACCTGTCTGTCTCTACATGTCAGCCCTGTGATAGACTGGTTACCTGTCTGTCTCTACATGTCAGCCTTGTGATAGACTGGTTACCTGTCTGTCTCTACATGTCGGCCCTGTGATAGACTGGTTACCTGTCTGTCACATGTGAGCCCTGTGATAGACTGGTTACCTGTCTGTCTCTACATGTCAGCCCGGTGATAGACTGGTTACCTGTCTGTCTCTACATGTCAGCCCTGTGATAGACTGGTTACCTGTCTGTCTCTACATGTGAGCCCTGTGATAGACTGGTTACCTGTCTGTCTCTACATGTCAGCCCGGTGATAGACTGGTTACCTGTCTGTCTCTACATGTGAGCCCGGTGATAGACTGGTTACCTGTCTGTCTCTACATGTCAGCCCTGTGATAGACTGGTTACCTGTCTGTCTCTACATGTCGGCCCTGTGATAGACTGGTTACCTGTCTGTCTCTACATGTCAGCCCTGTGATAGACTGGTTACCTGTCTGTCTCTATATGTATCCCTGTGATAGACTGGTTACCTGTCTGTCTCTACATGTCAGCCCTGTGATATGGTTACCTGTCTGTCTCTACATGTCAGCCCTGTGATAGACTGGTTAGCTGTCTGTCTCTACATGTCAGCCGTGTGATAGACTGGTTACCTGTCTGTCTCTACATGTCGGCCCTGTGATAGACTGGTTACCTGTCTGTCTCTACATGTCATCCCTGTGATAGACTGGTTACCTGTCTGTCTCTACATGTCTCCCTGTGATAGACTGGTTACCTGTCTGTCTCTACATGTCAGCCCTGTGATAGACTGGTTACCTGTCTGTCTCTACATGTCAGCCCTGTGATAGACTGGTTACCTGTCTGTCTCTACATGTCGGCCCTGTGATAGACTGGTTACCTGTCTGTCTCTACATGTCGGCCCTGTGATAGACTGGTTACCTGTCTGTCTCTACATGTCGGCCCTGTGATAGACTGGTTACCTGTCTGTCTCTACATGTCAGCCCTGTGATAGACTGGTTACCTGTCTGTCTCTACATGTCGGCCCTGTGATAGACTGGTTACCTGTCTGTCTCTACATGTCAGCCCTGTGGTAGACTGGTTACCTGTCTGTCTCTACATGTCAGCCTTGTGATAGACTGGTTACCTGTCTGTCTCTACATGTCTGTCTCTACATGTCAGCCCTGTGCTAGACTGGTTCCCTGTCTGTCTCTACATGTCTGTCTGTGATAGACTGGTTACCTGTCTGTCTCTACATGTCTCCCTGTGATAGACTGGTTACCTGTCTGTCTCTACATGTCGGCCCTGTGATAGACTGGTTACCTGTCTGTCTCTACATGTCAGCCCTGTGATAGACTGGTTACCTGTCTGTCTCTACATGTCGGCCCTGTGATAGACTGGTTACCTGTCTGTCTCTACATGTCGGCCCTGTGATAGACTGGTTACCTGTCTGTCTCTACATGTCGGCCCTGTGATAGACTGGTTACCTGTCTGTCTCTACATGTCGGCCCTGTGATAGACTGGTTACCTGTCTGTCTCTACATGTCAGCCCTGTGATAGACTGGTTACCTGTCTGTCTCTACATGTCAGCCCTGTGATAGACTGGTTACCTGTCTGTCTCTACATGTCAGCCTTGTGATAGACTGGTTACCTGTCTGTCTCTACATGTCAGCCCTGTGATAGACTGGTTACCTGTCTGTCTCTACATGTCAGCCCTGTGATAGACTGGTTACCTGTCCAGGTGTACCCTGCCTTCGGCCTTTGAGCATCCCTCTCAAGCAATTCTTCCTCTGTATATTCAGGCTCGTACAGGTACGGTTGGGTATATATATATATATATATGTGTGGGTGTGGGTCCTTGTACCCGGAGTCATGCTAACATCCACGCTAGCTACCACACTAGCGTCCACGCTAGCTGCTATATGTTTTGCATTGAGGTGATACTTGAGGCTCGATGTGCTGCGGTGATATGCAAATTCCTTGTTGCATAGCTTTCACACAACCATGCTCTTATCGCGCTCCGTCCGTTCGTTTTTTATAACAAAATTTCCCATCCACGGGGCCGAACAAAGCGGTCTCATCAGCTTCTCGTTCATGTTCACTGTGGTTTGTTGTTTTCTGAAGTCATAAACGCTAGTTGGTGCTCGAGTATAATTGGTCCACCTGAAACTCATCCAGTGAGAAACGTTCCGCGGTGCAAAAATAAGTGCGATTAAAATGTAGGTGTGAATGTGAGTGTTGTTTGTCTCTACATGTCAGCCCTGTGATAGACTGGTGTCCTGTCCAGGGTGAACCCTGCCTTCGCCCAATGACAGCTGGGATCGACCCTGAATACAGGATAAGCGTCAGACAATGGATGGATGGATGGATATATATATATACAGGTGTTTATCTGACACTGGCAGTAAAATGCCTTCCACTAACCCACTCTTGCACCCGTTGTGCTGTATTTTGTTTTTATTCATTTGTTTTGTAATTATTTATTTTTGCTTTTGTCATTATTGTGTACTATGTTCCCTGTGAATTCCCATGCTTTCATTTTTATTCAAATTACTTAATCAAATGAATTATAAACTATTTTAATTGATTTTACCTCTTATGACATGACATTTTAGATATTTTAATATGTGATTATTATGTGTATGTGAAGCACATTGGGCTACCGTTCTGTTTATGAAATGGGCTATCAATAAACATGACTTGACTTGACTTAAATTAAATGACAATGCAGTTAATGTGAATGAGAAGAGAGGGTTCCTTCAGGAGTGGAGGTGTGAGGGATACGATGTGCAGATACACTGTTGCCACTCAGCTGCCTATAATAAAACGTATCTCTCAAACACACTGAGCATCTGGTGCACATTTATCCTGTGGTCATGGCCTTGTGGAGCCCCTCTTCTTCTCTCGCTCTTTTCCTCCCTCTGTTTTCTCTCTACATCCTTCTCTGCATCAGCTGTCCTCCGTCTCCTCTCTCTATTGTCTCCTCCTCTTATACCTCAAATCAGGAGATTTACATCTTGAACCACAGAGAAGCCTTTATGTTCCGCTGCCGTCTTCTTCCGAATGTTTCAAACACCACAGACGCCATTTAGTGGATAAGAAGAATGTTTGTGAAGTCACTTATTTAAGCAAGTTCATCTGTAATATGTCAAACTTTAATATTACATTGAGATCTTTCTGCTACGTCTGGTTTTCATGGCTTTTGCTATTAAATGAACAGTGTGTGGTTTTGGCAGAGATGGAATATATAATAATATGCATGTTTTCTTTGCTGTATGATCAGAAAAAAAAGAATCATGTTTTCCTTAGCTTAGAAAGAGCGGTTATTATGTTATAAATATCTTATATCTGATTATACATATAGAGCCAGTCGCTATGTTTCTACAGGATCAGCTTTATTTGGCCAAGTATGCGTACAAGGAATTTTTAGAATCACATGGTTTCTTTTGTCTTTGTGCAGCTAATTTGGTATGACTGAAGCGGTACTCATCTGTCCTATCTGCAGATACTATACATCCCAAGTTGTTACACAGTTGGCTTTGATTATTTGCTTTCTTCCACGTAGTAACAAGGCAATGACTATATTTTGTATATGTTTTAGTTGCCATCCATATTCAATATTCTACACACAAACTATTCAAAAGAACAAAACAATCTTGGGTGGTGGACACGTTCCAAACCTCCACAGCAGCTCTCATCTGATCCAGGATTAAAACCACAGAAACACACTCACTCATTTCACATGTATGCTCTCTCTCTCTCAAACACACACACACACACACACACACACACACACACACACACAGCAAACTCTAGGTGACCTTGCCTTTAAATTCCCTTCCGTTGCTGGTTTCATTCATCTGCCCGCTGAGAGGGAAATGGTTACAATCACACTGAGATAGTTTGGAGGTTTATTCTTTTTTTTCTAACTGTTCATTCACACAGAGGAATCCCATGTACATACTAAAGAGGGAAGGTTGCTCAAGGAGAGATGTGTGTGTGTGTGTGTGTGTGTGTGTGGGTGTGTGTGTGTTGTCTCAGGACTCTTAGCACATAGGGTAGAGGTGCATTCCAGAAAGCAGGTTTAACAAACTCTGAACTTAACCCTGAACTAGTTGACCAACTCTGAGATGGGAAACGTTGAGTTTTCAGTTCCAGCTGTTCTGAATAAGTTCAATCAACTCTGAGTATGTAAACTCTGAGTTACGCGTGTCCCCTGATTATGAAAAGCCATCATCAATGGAGCTCTCATATTAGGAGTCACCATGGCAACCGGGAAGAAACAAGGTCCTCATACTCAACAGAGTTATAGATAATAATACTTTGCGTTTGTGGAGAAAATGAGCAGATCCTTAGAAAATGGAACAACACAGCTGCAGCAAAGGAGAGACAGTTGGCCTGGGAGGCAACTGCTGCCCGAGTCAATGGAAACTGAATGAAACAAGTCAACGTTGGTTTTGTTGTCTTTTGTTGTAACCTAGCATTGGTTTATTCCCTGGAAGCTGTGGTAGCAGGAGAGAAAGTTGAATCTTTGCCAATGGGTTATTATCCAACGCATATCACCCTTAGAGTCAGGGTGCACGTAAGTGTTTTCAC
The DNA here is from genome assembly GCF_963514095.1 of Eutrigla gurnardus. Taxonomy (NCBI): domain Eukaryota; kingdom Metazoa; phylum Chordata; class Actinopteri; order Perciformes; family Triglidae; genus Eutrigla; species Eutrigla gurnardus. Next base: position 27,924,835 of record NC_139916.1, on the reverse strand, counting down.
CACACATTGGAAACTATGTTAGGCACTTATTGCCTGGAGTTTGAAAAGGACTGGGATGAGGGGGGTTCACACAGAAATGTTGGCTGTACAGGAGGTGGTTCAGGAATCTCTGGGATTTAGTCCGTCAGAGTTGGTATTAGCCCATGCAGTGCCTGGTCCCTTGAAGCTTCTTTCCCAGTTCCAACCACTCGAACTGAGCTTCACCCTTATTTAGCAATGGCAGGGCTGCCAACTCAAAAAACCTTGGAGGGAGTTTTGGTGGGGCCAACCAAAATGTTGCCGCATACACAGCAATTAATTGTTTGGCCAATTCAGCATCATTTCCATATAGCAAAAAAAATATTGTTTATCATCCATCCATCCATCCATTGTCTTCCGCTTATCCGGGGCCGGGTCGCGGAGGCAGCTGCCTGAGCAGGGACGCCCAGACTTCCCTCTCCCCGGACACTTCCCCCAGCTCCTCCGGGAGGACCCCAAGACGTTCCCAGGCCAGCCGGGTGACATAGTCACTCCAGCGTGTCCTGGGTCTTCCTCGGGGTCTCCTCCCGGTGGGGCATGCCTGGAACACCTCCCAAGGGAGGCGTCCAGGGGGCATCCGATACAGATGCCCGAGCCACCTCAACTGGCTCCTCTCGATGTGGAGGAGCAGCGCCTCTACTCCGAGCTCCTCCCGTGTGACGGAGCTCCTCACCCTATCTCTAAGGGAGCGCCCCGCCACACTGCGGAGGAAGCTCATTTCGGCCGCTTGTATCCGGGATCTTATTCTTATTCCCAAAGTTCATGACCATAGGTGAGGGTAGGAACGTAGATTGACCGGTAAATTGAGAGCTTCGCCTTTCGGCTCAGCTCTCTCTTTACCACGACGGACCGATACAGCGACCGCATTACTGCAGCCGCTGCACCGATCCGCCTGTCAATCTCACGTTCCATCCTTCCCTCACTCGTGAACAAGACCCCAAGATACTTAAACTCCTCCACTTGTTTATCAGTGGTTTTCAATGTATTAGCCGAACTCAGAGTGTACAAATATTGACCCAACAGAAGATATAAGACACAGCATGGCTCAGTTTGTGCACGTTTACTTTGGGATTCTGTATAAAAAATAAAGTAATCAAATACTAAACAGATATGCAACATGTTGCAAGAAACATTTTCATAAAAATGAAAAACCTCAAAAGATAGGTAACATTATTTTAAAATGTAAAAGATTTCTTGTATCTGGCTTCTCTTCCCAGCTCAAAGACCTTAAAAGCTGTGTGCTCTTGATGATTTCTCTCTCATTCTGACCATAGACAGTAGGTTCTGACCAAAGAGTAGACTATACGGGGCGAGATCCGAGCTCCACCCCCTCGCTGCCTCTGAAAGCTTAACTAATCCATCACGGTGGCGTTAGATAACTTTAAACTATGAAATCCCTTTTCATTTTTCCCAAGTTCCATGTTTTCCGTTTTATCTTTTCTTAATTCTGTGTTTTAAAATGTAAGAGCATTCTTTCCATCAAATGTCTAATCATGTGGTTGATGACTAAATATTAAATAAATTAATAAGAACATATAAGAAATGTATTGAAGAATCATTCTAGTCTTTCTAATTCAAATTCCTTGTCATTCAGAGTCAAATGTGCAAGTGTAGCCTATGTGAAATCATTTATGGGGAGTCACAATATACAACCCCCCCATCTGTCGATCCACTCGCCGCTATTTAACTTTCACTTTCAGTTGTGAATCAGTTCATTTCTGAACGTTTCTGATGTGAGATTCTGTTTGTAGCTGCTCATCAGATTCTTGTGAGTCGAGTCATTATGTTAACAAAACTCAGAGAACAGTTATGCATAATAAACGCCTTTGTGTGTATGTGTGTGTGTGTGTGTGTGTGTGTGTGTGTGTGTGTGTGTGTGTGTGTGTGTGTGTGTGTTTGTCTCAGCCCCGCCCCTCGGTGAAACAGACAGAGAGGAGAGACGCTGGATGAAGCTGGATAATTACACTAAAACACAGTAGAGACTCTCGACAACATGTTTTTTCTTCTTTTCTTTCGGCTAAGTTGCGGTGACAAACGCTTATAATTTTGGAGAAAACCCTAATGCTTTCGGCGCGAGATAACAGATAACAGAATAGATTTGTGTTGTTGCTGGATGGACACTTCAGTGTGAGAAATGGGGGGGTGGCATGAGAGCATGTGAAGCCAATCAAATGCGTGTGTCTCACGGCCTCCATCCATCCATCATCTACCGCTCTATCCTGTATTCAGGGTCGTGCAGGAATGGAGCCGATCCCGGACATTGAGCCAAGGCAGGGTACACCTGGACAGGTAACCAGTCTATCACAGGGCTGACATGTAGAGACAGACATGTAGAGACAGACAGGTAACCAGTAGGGGTGGGACGATACGGGTAACTCACGATTCGATACTGTGACGACATTTGGCCCACGATAACGATAATATCACGATACACGATATCTGCGATATTCGATATATTGCAAGAAATTTCATCAACGATATATCACGATATGTGACTGAAAAAGAAAAATATGCATAAAAAATAAATTCCAAAACTTCGTACAATGTACAAATGAATAAACACTGTCCAGCTGGACACATTAAAGTGCATGAACATTAATAACATGTCTTATGTAAACCAGGACAGTGCTTTCTGATACTGAAAAGTCAGTAGCAACTTGTTTTATGTAAACTTGGGCCCGTTTTAGTTTAACAATAGCTAAACAAGATAAGAATAACATCAGAATTAAATGAAATATTGGGCACATTTCAGTATGCAACCAATTATGTGCAGAGTTATGTTCACCCATCCAGTACCTGGGAAGTCGGGCCTCATGCCCTCAGAGCTGGGTGAAAACCGCTTGGAGCTCACAGCAACACCGGGCAGCACACGGCTCCGCGGATCCACACATGCGGACCCTCCGGCGGACGGTAAACACGCGCCGCCCGGAATCCTGCCCGTAAATAGGCAATCAAGCCGCTTGATCGTTTTGGACTATTCGCTTCATTCGCGTCATTCGCTTCATTCGCGTCATTCGCTTCATTCGCGCATGACGCTCATTTTTGAACCGGTGCTGCTCTAGCGGGGGAAACGAGGGCAGCGCCGGTGGGGAGCCGGCGGGTCACGTCGGCGGACCCTCCTCCTCCACCTCGGGGTACCCGATGCCAGAGTCCGTGAGTCCGTGAGCCTCTAAACTCTAGCGCGCCGCTCGGAATCCTGCCCGTAAATAGGCAAACAGACCGGGCAGCGGGCGGCCCCCGCGGATCCGCTCCGGAGAACCGTAAACTCTTAGACGCACCGACGGGAGTCTAAAAAAACCCGTAGACCCAAAATATCGATATTTGCCGTCAGTGTATCGATTTATTTATTGCGACAGAGAGCACAACAATATATTGCAATATCGATTTTTTTTCCCACCCCTAGTAACCAGTCTATCACAGGGCTGACATGTAGAGACAGACAGGTAACCAGTCTATCACAGGGCTGACATGTAGAGACAGACAGGTAACCAGTCTATCACAGGGCTGACATGTAGAGACAGACAGGTAACCAGTCTATCACAGGGCTGACATGTAGAGACAGACAGGTAACCAGTCTATCACAGGGCTGACATGTAGAGACAGACAGGTAACCAGTCTATCACAGGGAGACATGTAGAGACAGACAGGTAACCAGTCTACCACAGGGAGTCATGTAGAGACAGACAGGTAACCAGTCTACCACAGGGCCGACATGTAGATACAGACAGGTAACCAGTCTATCACAGGGCCGATATGTAGAGACAGACAGGTAACCAGTCTATCACAGGGAGACATGTAGAGACAGACAGGTAACCAGTCTATCACAGGGCCGACATGTAGAGACAGACAGGTAACCAGTCTATCACAGGGCTGACATGTAGAGACAGACAGGTAACCAGTCTATCACAGGGCTGACATGTAGAGACAGACAGGTAACCAGTCTAACACAGGATTCCTAAAGTGAACTGTAAGTGGTTGCCTCACCTGAAACATCAGGTTCTCAACTCCTGAAAAAGAAGCGTTGGTCATGGCTCTGGAACATTTCGAGGTCTATATCAGCTCATCAGTATAATGTTGTTTTACCTGGCAGTACAAAAGAAAAAACGTAGTGAATCACATGACATCATGATAAATGACTATCAAAACACCATAGGTGCCAGTTTTGTACTAATATCGGTAATCCATTAACATGCTGAAATGACAACAGGAGTAAACACTGATGACTACAGATGATGTCATTGAATGTTTTAATTCACATGTAGTCTAATACCAAACATTTCCCACATCGTTTTACAGTTTTTCTCGATCGTTTACACACATTTTCTGAACGCATGCCTCATACTCTCAGAACTCAGAAATCAAAAAAACACACACACAATGGGCAAAACCCCTCAATTCTCCTGCAAAATGAAACTTTACATTCAAAACAATGTTATTTCTTCTCAAAATGGTATTTTGTTTTCAAATGACACACACAAACCATCATATGAATAGACATTTATAAGAACCAGTTGAACACTGATGTGCTCAATGTAAAACACGATGAACACTTCTTCTCCATTTACCATAATGACGTAGGCCTTTTTTTGTTCAGTGTTACACTCACTACAGACAGTACATAAATGTGTTGTAAAATATTTTAGTATATATACGTTATATATTGTTTTTATATATTTTATTTATCCCACAAGAATACTGTAATGTACACAGTGTTCATCCAAACCAACACAAAGTTGCATATACAGTGGTCTACATACAAAACCAGAAGAAATGACTGTATACAGTTACAAAAAAAACAAAAAAAACAACAACTATCCCGCATCCTCTCTTCTGTTTCGGTCTGGCCACAGCACCTCATCCACATCACAGGCAATGCAAGCGATGGCCGAGCAGCGGGGGAAATATCGCCTAGCATGGCAAATCCATGCTAGGCTCCTCCTCGTACTCTCACTCCTCTGGCTCTGCCTCTGTTGCCAATGTTGGCATCATTGCTCCAAAACAGAAGATCTCACCTGTGGCACTTTTATGCTAATGCTCTGATTGCAAATTGTAAAACTGTGTTGCAGGTGTTTTCCCATGTGATGAGTCAGTGTGCATAGTAGGGAAATTAACTTTAGAATTTTTAATGGCAGTGTGTTCCTTGTGAAAACAAGAGATTTTCTTCATGAAAATTGTGCCAAATGCAGAGAATTGTGTGTAGTGTTTTGAAAAAAGTGTGTTTTAAAACTGCAATTTGAGTGTAAAGCAGGAATTGTGCTTGTAGTTTAGCAGAGCTAGTTCAGGGTGTTGGTGCATGAGTTACATGTTGTGGTCATTGTGTCTCAAGTACCAGTATTTGTGTGTAAACAATTGAGAAAAACTGTAAATGCAACACAGACAGTGTTCCTCCACATGTCCTCATCATGGCTAGAATCAGAATGACATCATTCATCTCAGTAGCATGTGAAGCTGTCAGAATGAAATGATGGAGGGACTCAAAGGCTCCTGCTGTCAATACTGCCTGGCGGTTGGCTGCTGGTGAAATACCACGGTAATGCTTCACCCCTCAACCGCTATGAGCAAATGAGCTGCCAGCGGTGTCTATCTGTGTGAAGTTAAGTGTGTGTTAACAATGTGTTTAGTGGCAGTCTGTCAGCAGCTGGTTGCGTCTGTGAGCGAAATAAAGACCTGTCAGTCAATGAAGACACAGCAGCTTTGCTTTTAATAGGCTGCTTTACGTACTATGACGGCACATATATTTAGTATTTAGTATAATTAGAAGTTATGTACATAAAGTTATTCAGCTGATTATTTCTGGTCCAAACATTGTTATGTTATTTCCTTTTGGTGAAACATTTGGCGTCCCTTATATTAGCTTCAAGGTTATGTTCCTTTAACTCTACTTTTTGATGAGCGTGCCGACCATTTTTTTTACTTTTTATTGTCTTTTTGGACTCTACAGCTGAACTCTGCATTCTTCAGTGAGTTGTTTATATGGTTTTTGAGTTCACTCCTCTATAAAAACAGATTGTTCCCATTATCGAATGACGTTCTTGCCTTTTTAAATGATGAGGAGATGCATGGCAGTGCCTACCGAGTGCATGATGTGCAACAACCTGGTCATTTGATTTGCGCTTTAATGAGGAAGAATTTGCAGTGTAAGAGAGCTTTGCAACATATATGTATGACTATGGATCTTTGGTTCTATACCTATTTCATCAACTTACCTTCATCTGTTTCCGTCTTGCTGTAACGCATTTATTTAGGATCAATTAACTAATAGCATGTGATGTGGTGGTGGTATTGTGCCATCCCTAATATGTAATACTATGTCACTGAGCGTTGCATAGTCATATGGATGTGTTTAATTCATGTCCACCGTGAAAAAAAGATCCTAATTAACATTGACGTTTTAGTGCGGAGAGACATGAAAAAATGTAAAAGTTGTCCATATGTACACGAATCACTGGATTTCAATTTGAAGGCTAATGTGTGTCATTCACGTCATTTGTACCATTTTTTGTATTCACGGGAGTTGAAATACACTATTGCCAAAAGGATTCGTTCGCCTGCCTTCACTCGCATATGAACTGAAGTGACATCCCATTCTTAATCCATGCCGAAGGACACTTCGGCTTGCCGACTGGAGGAGTGCCGTCTTACGATTGGGTGGCGACTGGCTCTATCTCTGAGCCACAGTGAACTGTCCACATGGGTGTGAATGGATGTAGGATGGGTCACCTGAGAGTCCTTGACCTGCCAAAGTTGCTGCTGTATTTATGTCTAGATGACCTTATTTGGAGTGTTGATGGAGCAGCTACAATGTTAGCATAGCATAACACCCATCAACCAGACTCCATTCAGAAAATAAGCATTTTAAAAGTTGTTTTGCCCAACATTGTATGACTTCAGAATTTTTACTAATGGTCACAATTATGTATGTATCTGCTTATTGCAGTTAAATCACAGCTGATTATTTTGGCCAAATGATGTGTGACTTGCTAGATCGAGTGAATCCAGCTTGGTGAAATCCACCGAGCACCTCTGGATGATGTTATGAACTCAGACAGGACGGTGTTCATGTCCAAAGCAGCAATAGTGGTTATTTCAGCCATGATTGATGAAACCATGTTGGTGTCTATGTGGACGTAAGCCCCGCCTCCTCTTCAATGCATCTAGCATGAGTGAATAAACACAAATGAGCCCGCAGTCAAGGGCGAAAAATTCATTTTGGGTTTGTTGAAAACACCTTTAAAGCAACACTTGTTTTCCTCTTCGGTCCCCCTACAGGTTGGAAGCAGAATTTTCCATTACTGCCATCATAAATAATTTAGCCTACCGCAGCCTACCGTTGCGCGCACGTTATGCAGAACCGGCTCTGGAAACGATGAATGATTTGAGCGAAGTCCAGTGACAAGGTAGAGTAGCTAACGTCTTAGCTAAGATTAGCTAACATGAGCCATAGCGAGAGTTACATATATATTAGCACAATAGCTAACGCCTTAGCTAACATGAGCCAATAAAATAATCGACAATGTATTGTACACAAATGCACATGTATTATTTACAAGTCCAGCAGCAACAAAGCCAAGTCAGTATCCATCTTGCATTTTGTAGCCTCCTTCAGCTCTCGCCAACAAGTGTGAGCCGGTCCGATATTCACTCTCGTTCAAGCTCGTTCTTTGTCATGCTCCTGTTTTCTTTTCTTCGCCTCATCAGACATTATACTCCTCCTACTACCTAGCTGTAAGGTATCTTCCACGAACCTGCCGGGTGTTCTCCCACTGATCTCCACGCAGAGCCTCCACCTACCGGCTTTTGTAATGCTTGCCGTAAAGCAGGTCAAATTCGTAGTCTCATTAGAACTACAAAACCGCTACCCGACGAGGCAAAGTTACATAGTGCGGTTACAGCCGATAGAGGGCTGCAGAGCGAATGCTGGAGTGCCGTTCACCTGGTTTTGAGGTGATGAACCACTGAAACTATTTTGGAAACATTATTTTAAGGCACTAAAAACTCTTTAGTGTTACTTTAACCATAGATTCAGCCTGTGCTTATAGAACTATGGTTATATATTGTAGCCTTCGTTTTGGCTGCACTTATCAGTGTCATTTCTGCTCTGAAACCTGGATAATATCTGCTGATACAGTTGGCAGTGAACTCTCCTTCAGCTCTGATACAGTGAACTCTGCGTTGCTGAAGCACCGCCATCATCTGTTCAAAGCACACGATTAAGTTTTCACATAGTGGGTTGTGTTACATTAAAGGACATGTAACTTCCTTTCAACGTGTTCAGATAGAGCGACTTTCAAAGCAACACTGAGCTCCCCGTCAGCAGAGGCAAACAGAGATCTCCTCGCCTAATGTCTCTCTTGTTCTAACTGCACCACAGGCCACAGTTTACTCTGCCCAAACCAGTAAAAAAGACTGTGGCTTCCAAACATCTAAATAAAAATTACAACCAGGCTTAATGTGCCTTACAGTCACCGGAGGGATCCTATTATTGCTAAATGTGTGGGGAGGGAACAAATTAAAACCTTGCATCTCAATCCAATCGTCTCTGCTGGAACTAAAGAAAGATAACTTTTGTTTTTAACGTTTTAACTGTCTGGATATTCCAAAAGTGTCTGGGCTTCACATGTACAAGAACAATGAAAGTAAGATGTTACAATTATAAGGTCTTCACTTTTCTTCTTCATAAGTTGCATGAAAAAATATATAAATGTCAGGGTCAGTTGATTTCTGTGACTAAAATTAAAAATCTAATTTTCATTTGAAAACAACAACAAACCTTTGAAATTAAGAATGTTGTTTATGCAACATGTTTTATTCTTATCCTGGTCGACTTCTAAGAAGCATTGGGATTTAGTGTCTTGCTCAAAGGCACTTCAGAGGCGGATCCATTCGCTGCTGCAGATCAAGCACCTGACCTTTCCTTTATGGGTTCGTTCTTAACCGTTGGGCCACCCTGACTGCCTGAGAACAACCTTACGGAGACACAAGGTGGTCGTCCAACGGTGGCGTGCATGTGATACTTTTAAAGCTCATAGTTCATCAGGGGATACTCTCGGTTCAACAGGACTAGTACACATCCTCCTAAATGATTTCCTGGAAAAATTATTAAAGGCTTTTGCAAGCATCTGCTGAGTTCATAAAAACGTTATGAGGAGATTTGTGGAAGAGACGTCTGGGGTTCCTCAAAGTTATTTTATCTTTTAGTAAGAGTGTGCAAAAACAACGTTTTTCTCGAGTGCATAAAACTCTAATCTGGTAATGACGGTGCAGTGAGTCACTCGGTAAGTTGGTTGCTGTTAAAAAGAAATGGAGACATGACATAAAACATTAAAGGGAATGAGAGACAGAACAAACAAATGAGGATAACATGCAACTCAGTGTGTGATGTCAAAGTCAAAACCACAACACTGAGACCACATGGGAGCACTTTGGAAAGAACACACTGGAGGATACATACTGTATATATACCAGGCAGGGTTTCGTGTAACTTGATGGATGCTCTGAATAGATGGATTCAAGCCAACAATTGTTATTGATGTTTTAGAAGCAATATGTTAATATATATGTGGGAAAAAGCTTGTTAAAGAAAACAAATAAATCATCTTCATAAGGAGAATGTTTCAAGTGAATTCAGCCAACAATGCTGTCGTAAAATGTAATTCACAGTGTAGTGGTGTTGTGTGGGAACGTAATTCTTTTGGGCACGGCATGGAATCGGTCTTTTTTTTAGCAACATAATGAAGGGACGTTGATCAATGTGTTCGCAAAAGGTTGGGCAAAATGTTGGGCAAAATATTTGCTAACAACTTATTTGATTTAACAACAACAAAATAACTTTTCTCGCAGCTCTCTGTTCATTGAGAGAAAGTGAAATTATAAAGTTTTACAGCAATGGAGAGGAACTATAGAGAAAGAAGTCCTATGACTGAGGTGGAGCTGATTCATCCAGTGATTGGTCAAACAGTCAGGTTTATGATCAACAGAGGTTGCCGTATAGTCATGACGACGGCACCATATTGTAACAAAACTGACAATATACATTGCCATGTGAAAAATGACACGTTTTTTCACACAAAACTTTGTAAATGCATCAGTTTGATTCATTTTGAGAGCTAAATTAAGAGGCTAGAAACAATTAAGTGCTCTAGTAAAAATATGTTCATAAACTCAATGGTTGTATAGATATGAACCACGAAGCAAGGTAACAAGACAAGCTTCATGATGACGATGGGACGTAGGTGATGATGATGAAGGGACGTAGGTGATGATGATGGGACGTAGGTGATGATGATGGGACGTAGGTGATGATGATCGGACGTAGGTGATGATGATCGGACGTAGGAGATGATGATCGGACGTAGGTGATGATGATGGGACGTAGGTGATGATGATGAAGGGACGTAGGTGATGATGATGGGACGTAGGAGATGATGATCGGACGTAGGAGATGATGATCGGACGTAGGTGATGATGATGGGACGTAGGTGATGATGATGGGACGTAGGTGATGATGATGGGACGTAGGTGATGATGATCGGACGTAGGTGACGATGATGAAGGGACGTAGGTGATGATGATGGGACGTAGGTGATGATGATGGGACGTAGGTGATGATGATGGGACGTAGGTGATGATGATGGGACGTAGGTGATGATGATGGGACGTAGGTGAAGATGATGGGACGTAGGTGATGATGATGGGACGTAGGTGAAGATGATGGGACGTAGGTGATGATGATGGGACGTATGATGATGAGACGTAGGTGAAGATGATGGGACGTAGATGATGATGATGGGACGTAGGTGAAGATGATGGGACGTAGGTGATGATGATGGGATGTAGGTGATGATGATGGGATGTAGGTGATGATGATGGGACGTAGGTGATGATGATGGGACGTAGATGATGATGGGACGTAGGTGATGATGATGGGATGTAGGTGATGATGATGGGACGTAGATGATGATGGGACGTAGATGATGATGATGGGATGTAGGTGATGATGATGGGACGTAGGTGATGATGATGGGACGTAGGTGATAATGATGGGATGTAAGTGATGATGATGGGACGTAGGTGATGATGATGGGACGTAGATGATGATGATGGGATGTAAGTGATGATGATGGGATGTAGGTGATGATGATGGGATGTAGGTGATGATGATGGGATGTAAGTGATGATGATGGGACGTAGGTGATGATGATGGGACGTAGATGATGATGATGGGATGTAAGTGATGATGATGATGGGACGTAGGTGATGATGATGGGACGTAGGTGATGATGATGGGACGTAGGTGATGATGATGATGGGACGTAGGTGATGATGATGGGACGTAGGTGATGATGATGATGGGACGTAGGTGATGATGATGGGACGTAGGTGATGATGATGGGACGTAGGTGATGATGATGGGACGTAGATGATGATGGGACGTAGGTGATGATGATGGGATGTAGGTGATGATGATGGGATGTAGGTGATGATGATGGGATGTAGGTGATGATGATGGGATGTAGGTGATAATGATGGGATGTAAGTGATGATGATGGGACGTAGGTGATGATGATGGGACGTAGATGATGATGATGGGATGTAAGTGATGATGATGGGATGTAGGTGATGATGATGGGACGTAGGTGATGATGATGGGATGTAAGTGATGATGATGGGACGTAGGTGATGATGATGGGACGTAGATGATGATGATGGGATGTAAGTGATGATGATGATGGGACGTAGGTGATGATGATGGGACGTAGGTGATGATGATGGGACGTAGGTGATGATGATGGGACGTAGGTGATGATGATGGGACGTAGATGATGATGGGACGTAGGTGATGATGATGGGATGTAGGTGATGATGATGGGATGTAGGTGATGATGATGGGACGTAGGTGATGATGGGACGTAGGTGAGGATGATGGGACGTAGGTGATGATGATGGGACGTAGGTGATGATGGGACGTAGGTGATGATGGGACGTAGGTGATGATGATGGGACGTAGATGATGATGGGATGTAGGTGATGATGATGGGACGTAGATGATGATGATGGGATGTAGGTGATGATGATGGGACGTAGATGATGATGATGGGATGTAGGTGATGATGATGGAAATCAAGGCTAGGGCTGCTGTAAAGGTCACAGTCAGATCGACGAGCCTCCTTCATCAGAAGACCACTTGCCTGTCTACAGGGAAATTAGTTCATGAAAGAAGGCTGTATTTCTCACTTTTATTGAATTATAGACTGTGTATAAGACGTTGACATTGTGACTTTACTCATTTGGTTGTCGACTACGGTAGTGAAGGCTCAAATTGTGCATTTTGGTCGTGGCCATCTTGGACCAGCGAACATAAGCATGACATAATATCACATAATATTTGGACTGTGGAGGAGCCACCTGGTTGCTGGTGAGAAGCTGTTAACAAAGTTACCTTCATAATTCAAGGTCAACTTTACAGCTAAGTGTTAAAGTCATCTTAGTAGTGAATTGTATTGGTAGCGACGGTAGTTACCTGTCAATCACCAGGTAGCCCCGCCCTCAAGCATACCATGCTTTATGGTTTATTTGACACTAAATGGACCATCATTTACTATGAACATCATGCTGTATTGATGAAGAACTAGAGTTTGAGACCATAAGCTCATGTTTACAATGTTTCCTAAGGTAATAAATCAAGTGACGATGTCCAGCAGAGAGAATGCAAGTTTAAGGCACCTCGTTGCTGGCCTCACTGTTGAGAATCAGAGGTCGACGCCTGCTTTGCACGTCCTGCCATGTGATTACTGTGCACGTGCACATCGCATTGTTGCTGCCGAAACAATAAATGATGCAGCTGTAATGCACATGCTTTATTTATAACTGTGTGTCTTTAAAACAAGCTCTTCATCTTTGACCCGAACTTGCAGACATCCTACCTATTTGACTGAGACCCAAACAGACACAACAATATAATGAACAGTAATCAAAGTTTAAACTATCAGCAATGCAGATTTTATTCCACCTGGGGTGGTCAAATTAACTTTAATGACAAATAGGATTTCCACAGAACAAGCAGAAAACATAAACAGGGCTAATAAAAAGAAGAGACTGAACAACGATAGATAGAGCCAGGAAGAGGGGGGTAAAGATCAAGCTGGAAATATGGAACCACTTAGGCCCTGAAAGCTCACCCTATAAAGGGTTAAAGATGGCTATGGGATAAGTGGAGCTCGTTTATCGCAAATTTGACAGTGGTAGTTAAATGGTGAGTTTTCCCTCCAAGCTTCCAGTCTGGGGAAGCAGACGAAGCTTTCTGCTTTGAAACCTCTGTTTTCTCCGACTCTCTCCTTTTGTTGTTTATGGTCTCCTCATCGCAGCCCTAAATCTTCTGGGTGAAACAGGACAAAGGAGTCTCTCCTCTCACCTTTAAACTCTACAGCCTTTTTTCATCGCTGCGTCAGGCCCTGCCAGATTATCTTCTCCGTCCTCCCATCACCTTTTAATCGCCCCGTCTTCGCCCTACTTGTCTCTTCCTGTCCCTTGCTGTGGATCTTAATCTTCAACCTGCCACCCCCGGAGTCCTTGCAGATGTCCGCAGCCCGCTGCTGAAGCGGGCGCTCGCCAGCAGCCCAGATGCATTTGCAACTCTTTGCCATTGTGATATGGTTGCTGTGTGAGGTGATCAAAATAGGGTCTGGCGTCATGCAGAAACAAAGTGGTGAGTACTCTGGGAAAACTACTGTAGAGGGTTTTAGGGGGTCCATATCTGCAGTCCTGAGTTTTAAACTCACAAGTCTCTTAGTGCGATCTGAACTGATGCAGCACATGATGGAACTAACTTCTCTACATTATAGTAAATGTAGACACATTATAAAATAACCTTGACCGTGACACATTTACAGACAAATACTTTGGTTTGGAAAATTGTGTCTTATTAAAAAAGGTTTGACCTCAGATCTTCATTTACTAGGGATGGGACAATATACAATTTGATTGTGATAAAAAAAATATCACAATAAGTTAATCTTGGTCTCTTTTTATTATCGGTATAATGTAAAAAGAAGATGTCATGGTAGAGAAGTGAAAAATAAAGCCTAAATTATGTATTTTAAAATAGGCCTCCAGGAATAATCAGAAAGAACAGACTCTCACAATCTTGCAATTACTTTATTTTATTTATCCGTTATTATTTAATTTGTCTTTTATGATCTTCACTAAATGGAAATATCTGTGATGCAATACAAATATTTGTTTCTCGACAAAATGTGATTCAAAGAGATTGCAGCATGTTTTAGTACCATTATGTTTTTAGTGTATTTTGATGATTATCAGGATAATATTGTGAATCACACATTTTAGCCAGTTTTTTAATATTGTCTTGTGTCTACTAGACACTTTAATCTTAATAGTAAAAAAGAAAAAAAGAACCAAGTTTCTTAGTCCCTGATGTCTCAGCACATTGTTCCATCTTGCGAGGCAAATTTGAAAATTAAACTAATGGACAAAAATAGGATAAATGACAGGAAATGAAGAGGTTCAGTGCACATGTATTAGTCATATTTGCCATTTTACAACAGCATTTCCTTCCATTGCACCAAAAAACACTTTCATATCATGACAGGACTGAATGTGGACCATCTGGACAGACTTTGTCTTATTATTTTTGTTTTTGTTGTTAAGTTCTGTTGGAAATAATTCTTCAAACCAGATTTAGTCTAATGAGTCCTCATTGAAAACAGTCGTGTCACCAGAGCCACACGTGTATTTGGTGACCCGCTCAGCGGTGTCAGGCATTTCCTCAGGAATTTGGGACTAATAGAGAGAGGTCCGGTCTCAAGTACACCGTTTTGTCTTCCGACACTGAACCGACCTGAGGTGAGGCGTTCAGGTACCGACCACCTCTCATTCAGCAGAGCACCGCCGCCTCAAATATAGCAGACCGACAAAGTTCAATTCAATGTAATACTCTGCTCAATTATAATGAACAAATATAATATTAACAATAACTATCAGACTGTTTTAAATAGACTGTTTAAATAAGTGATGGAAATGAGAGCAGTCGTACAAAATGACCATAATATTATGAAAAATAATAGAATGAAGGTTTGTGCAATATGTTAATAAATCTAATTTGTCTGAATATTACTGTTAAAATTATATATGTATTCAAAGATCTATTGCATTGACACTAACAGATCAGAACAGCTTGGATGTAGATCCCAATTTTAGGTTTAAGGATCAAATGGTGGTCGTGGCCTCGACAGGTCGAGCAGCTGTCAGAACTCATCACTTCACAGTGGAGGGATTTATGTTGTCATTTTGTTCCTCCCTCCCCCTACCTCTCAGTGGTTTACCCCTCATCGCCTCCATAACATCTGGACCTGGTTCCTTTAGCTGCTAAAACTCACAACTGCAAAGGTTTGAAGTTTTCAGAGCGTGAAAATTGAAGCGTAGAAGTCAGGAGGTTGAAGTCATTATTTTGTGCATTAGTGTTTCTGTGAGGTTACTGTAGGTAATTATGAGCACCTGTGAGCGCGTGAGTCCGATCAACATTTAAAACGTTTCCATGGTTTTGTATCCAGATTCAAACGCTGTCCATCTGCTGGGTCTAATGTATTTATATATCCATATTACACAACACGATAATTCAGCATGTCTGTACCAAGAATCACAATACACACTTCACTGAAAGTAAGGCTGCATGTAACAATATATATATACATATATAGTTTTTTTAAGGAGCAAAAGAAAATATATGAACAAGAAAACAGGACAGAACAACTAGCTGGTTTCCTCTAAGCAACATCTAGATTTTAATTCTTTGATTGCAAACAATGAAACTGTGAATATGAAACCAATTTAGTAAATTTAAATTCCAAATTACATGTTTTCACCCCCATCACTGTATATATAATACCACCAATATAATAAATGTCACCAGTCCTTATTTATTTATTTATTTAATTTATTTTGTCATTGTCATCTCTAGTGGTTATTTGCATGACACATGATTAGACAATATATTTGCTTTGATTGCAGTAGTTTGAGTGATGTATTCCCAGCTGGTTCGACCTTGTGTTAGAAAATCTCATATTCATCTCTAATATCTGTCAGCCAACAGCTAACAGCCAAAAGCTAATTGTCAACAGCTTAGAGCCAACAGCCAACAACTAATAGTTAACAGCTAACAGTTAAAAAGTCAACAGCCAACAACTAATAGTTAACAGCTAAAAAGCCAACAGCCAACAACTAATAGTTAACAGCTAACAGTTAAAAAGCCAACAGCCAACAACTAATAGTTAACAGCTAACAGTTAAAAAGCCAACAGCCAACAACTAATAGTTAACAGCTAACAGTTAAAAAGTCAACAGCCAACAACTAATAGTTAACAGCTAACAGCTAAAAAGCCAACAGCCAACAACTAATAGTTAACAGCTAAAAGCTAAAAAGCCAACAACTAATAGTTAACAGCTAAAAGCTAAAAAGCCAACAACTAATAGTTAACAGCTAAAAGCTAAAAAGCCAACAACTAATAGTTAACAGCTAAAAGCTAAAAAGGCAACAACTAATAGTTAACAGCTAACAGCTAAAAAGCCAACAGCCAACAACTAATAGTTAACAGCTAACAGCTAAAAAGCCAACAACTAATAGTTAACAGCTAAAAGCTAAAAAGGCAACAACTAATAGTTAACAGCTAACAGCTAAAAAGCCAACAGCCAACAACTAATAGTTAACAGCTAAAAAGCTAACAGCCAACAACTAATAGTTAACAGCTAACACCTAAAAAGTTAACAGCCAACAACTAATAGTTAACAGCTAAAAAGTTAACAGCCAACAACTAATAGTTAACAGCTAAAAAGCTAACAGCCAACAACTAATAGTTAACAGCTAAAAAGCTAACAGCCCACACCTAATAATTAACAGCACACCGTTAAAAGCTGAAAGCTAACAGCTAGCAGCTAACAGTTCATATGGACTAGCTCTCCTCCTGTTGATATTTACAGATGTGTTGGTCAACTCAATCTGCCCACCACTGACTAGCAGGAGCACAAACCTGGTGTTGGCTTGAAGGTTCAGGTCGAAATGTGTTTTGTTTTTGTTTGCTGATTTAAAGAGTAATGGATTGAAAAAAATATATATCAAATTATTTTTTATTTATGCAGGGAGGACTTCATGGTTAATGATCATCTTAATTGTTTTTCATGAAAAGGGATGTTCACAAAAAAAGGTGGTGACTCTTCTGTGACTCAATAAAAATATTTGTTTCCTCAATGTGATGCCAGTATGTTTAAGTGTTATTTTGAGAATTTTAAACATATTTTTTTTATTTTTTTTATTAGGGTTTTCCCACAAATATATAAAACACAGACCAAAGACATAGAAAACGGACAACAGATCAACCCCCGCCCCCCCCCCCCCCCCCCCCCCCCACGGACAAGTATGCGGCATAAAGACAGGTTTAGGACATTTTTTTTCTTCTTTTCTTTACATATTTATTTTTTTTATATATATTATCAGGATAATATAGTGAATCGCAATTATTTTGGCAGGATAATCATGAAGATTTTTTTCATATTGTCTAATGGCCAGGCACTAGACATAAATAAAGTAAATAATACACTTAATTAATAAATATATATATATATATATATATATATATATATATATATATATATATATATATATATATATATAATTATAATAATAATTATTATTATTATTTTTATTTTTTTCAAAAAATCACTTGATCACTGTCAAAAAACAGTCACATCTGCAGACCTGTGAGAAGATCTGGACTGAAGTCTGACACATGGCAGACAAATTACCTCCAACTAAAAGCAGCAGTGTGTGTGTGAGGTGTGTTTTTGGTCACTTGTAATTATATGAATAATACATTAAGGTTTGGTCTGTGTATCAGTAGAACGAGCACAGTGTTTTGCACACACACCCTGGAGGAAACCATCTTCCATCAGGGTGTGAGTATGAAGATGTAACGGCAGCTCGGTCAACTTCACTGTCACATGGCGAAAAATGTGTTCACTAACAGCTCAACTGCTATCAATCGTCTGGACGCTCACACGTGTGTCATCAGGGGCTGCACATCTTGTGTTATTTTAACTCGCACCTGGCACCTTTTTCCTGTTAATGTACACATCATGGTGCATTGTGGGTATTCTGGCACCATCTACAGAAGCGGCACACCCTAAAACGAATTCTTGCTATTTCTATTGGTCACTTTATGATCTCTTCATTTGCAACACTAAACCAACCTGACACGTTGAGATCTAAGATAATAACAGAGGTAGAGTATCATCATGACCTGTGTAATGTCATGATGATACTCATGACATTACACAGGTAATGTTTGGTCTGTTTGTCAGGACTCTTTTGTTAATTAGTCATATCAACATCCGACACAAAGTTTAACTCACACCGTAAAATTAAAAAATGTATCTAACTTCTAAATCCGACCATCACGGTTAACAAGGCTTAGATTTTCCAGGCCAAGTTCATCATTAGTTTTTTAGTTTATTTGGAAAAGCGTCTGCATGCTGCTTCACTAAAGTTCAAGATATTCAGATCAAATACGCTGTCATGCCAGTTCACTCAAAGTGAAGAAGCTGCACGTTGATTTTAGATCATTTCATCAGTGGATTTCTGTTTGTTTGTTTGTTTGTTTGTTTGTTTGTTTGGTGAGTATCATCTTCCCAAAAGGATACTTACAGAAGTTTATGTTGGAAAAAACAAATGTTACATCATACATTTGGCTTTTTTTTTTCCTGTTGTTTTGAATTTAGAAACTATGTCTCATCAGACTTTACTGCCTCTATTCAAAACCTTCTATGTGAATTCAGTTTTAGGGTGGAATCCCCAGCATGTTTCCCTGAATCCCCGACGGACCTTGTTACACCTGGTGCTTGTTAAAAACCTAGTGCAATCCCATGCAAGGTCAAAGGTCAACGTTTTACGCTACCTAAACCTGCCGCGCCTCTAAAAGTCCCTTAAGCCTGTAGATCGATAGCACATGTGAAGAGAGCTGTTTGTCTTTGACCTCAAAGTGAGGTCCCAAATCAGGGAAATGAGTTATTCTGCTCTGTTCTGGACTCTTCTTCACTTAGTCCCCATCTCTGTTCACCATTATTCCTAACTCATCTAAACTGAGATTACGTGAAAACACATCCTTAACATGTGCAAGGTCAAAGGTCATTGCTAAGTGTTACCTAAACCAGCACACAAACAATGACAGATTGAGAAGAGTTTGGGTTTGGAGTGTAACTCACACCAACACGTCAAAAAGTGACGCTTGGTCAGCGACACCAAGCTTCAAACTATGATGCTCTATTTGTCAAAACATGCTGTAACAAGTATTTTCAAAATGAAATTGTATTTGATACCACAACGGTTTTGTCTGAATGAAAACCTCATATCTTAATTAGTAGACCCACTATGTTTCTATAAATGACTCCAGGTCATTTCTCTTCTATATGTTAAATAGTTTCTGACGTCAAACTCTGTTCTCAAACTTTATCACTTGATTTTCCTAATATTTATTATCAGTCCCTTTTCTAAATCACCATGAAGCACTCGTTTTCACATCGGCATGAATTAGATCCACCACACAGCACTACATTTTAAAGCTGGTTGATGACAAGTAATGAAGCCTATAAAAATCTTTTTAAATTTTTAAATGGAGTCTGGTGCAGTGCTCACACCACATGATACACACCGGGAGAAAACTATATGAGAAGATATCAGAAAATATACTTGAAATCACATCACCTACGCTCAAAAATATTGTTTTATTTTGTTCAAACATTTTTTAGAGGTCTTGATTCAGACCTTTGGTTGTACTGATAGTCCAGCACCTCTGTGATTTTAATCAAGTATAATTCATCTCTCTAATATGACAGAATACACTCATCACTGTCACAGAAGGAAGCGTGGGGATTGGATTCATTGTGACCTTGTCCGATCACCAACCAGACCAAATGTCACCGCTACATGTTTGCCTTGTGTCACAATAATACATTTCATAGTGACAATAAATGATCCTTGAATCCTTTCAGTTTAATCAAGTAAAAATACTTGCGTAACACTGTGAACAGTAGGTCGCTAAAATGCATTAATATATAGGGCCCTAGTTTAGTGGAGCAGCGCAGGGTGGCGCAGCCGGCATAATGCAAGTTTCGACCCGCGCAGCCTTGCGCACGGTCAGTTTGGCAGTTTGGTGGATCGCCTGCGCCAAGATGGGTGTGGCGGCGCAGCAGGGGGAGGCGTCACAGATTCAGCTTGGCGTAGCGGAAGTTTTGTGGCAAAAAGCCTCGCCGAGACTTCGCCAAAAGCCCGCCAGCTCCAACCTAGTCTGCTCATGGCGTAAGGCGCAAGGCGCAAATAAAGTCCATTCATTTAAGGCGAATTACAGCTGGCGGAGTGGCAGTTTGGCTGACCGGCGCGCAGTGCGCACACGTCACCAAGACCTCACAGGCAGGTTTCCACAGTTCCAGGCACATTTAAATGCAATAAATAATCACAACAAACACTATTTAATGCAACTAATTGAATCAACACGTGAATTTATATCTATATAGATTGTCCCGTCACTGACGTCAGATCAAAGGCGGATGGCACGCGTAACGGAAACTCAGCCTCTCGGACCAAAACATCTCCCTCTCTCTCTCCTGTTTTTCATATCTATCCACTGCTAATAAAATGCGTCTACGCCTGAAAACATCTTTAAAAAAAAAATACAGCAGCTCGTCCCTGGTCTTGCGCCTCTGCAGTATGGAGAAACGCGCAACTTTGCCGAGCTGGAACCGGAGTTGGGGCTGCAGCTGGTCTGAGCGGCCCGCGAGGTCCCGGTGTCCCGCCGTTCTGGTGTTGGACGGGGAATCCGGGGCAGCTGTGGAGCGCAGATGATGAGCTGTGCACCCTGACCCTTTTTGTGATAGACATGCCTAAAATGTGCCTACAATTTCTATAGTGATATCATATCGGCATTATAATTATTATGACTTAACGCACGCACAGCGCGTGATGCGCGTGGTGGGAGCGGCGGCGCTGCTTCTGTCATCGGGTTGTCAAGTGACGGAACTTGCGCTGAACCTCCCCTAACGCATTAAAGGTGAGGAGAGGAGCTCATTTGATTGGTGAAGTTCTGAATCGGCTGTATTAATCCCAGTCCACGCCTCGTCTCCTCCTCCTCTCCCACTCACGCCTTCTTCTCCTCCCTCTTTCCCACTTGCGCGGGTGGGCGAGACGGGAGGTGTGCCTGCGCTAGCCTGCGCGGTGCACGAAACTTGCAAAGTCGAGGCGGACACACCCCGTCGGCGTGGCGCAGGTGCGCTGCGCCCTGACTACGCCTAGTCTACGAAACTAGGGCCCATTATGTAAAGTCACCATACTGTGAGATTTTTGAAAGTAAAAAGAGAGTCAACTTATTAGTGGCACAACATCAGCTATTAAGTCCAAACCAACAATAAATTACTTCTATTGTTAGTCTGCAGCCTTTTCATACAAAAGATTGTTATTAAAAATGTATAGCCTCCTTCCTCAGTGCATTCTGACTACATTAAACCATAAAGGGACAAAGCTCAGACAATTAAACTAATGTGACCGATAATAAATCAAAAGAGCTGTAGACACTGAGGAGGGTGCAACAAGTAATATAAACCGCATTCATTGAACAGACAGACAGATTAACAGATATGTGAACAGACAGGTGAACAGACTGAGGAGCCTCAAACTTCTTATAGAATCAGCAGCAGAATAAACAGTGTTGTGAGTAACTAGTTACATGTTCTACAGTAACTTAATTCAATAAATAGATGTAATTGTAATCAGTTACTAAGGGGGGAAACCATGTATTGAAACCTCATCAAAATGTTGGTGATTACAAAAGTGGTATATCAGAATTTATATTCTGCCACTTTAACCACAATAACCATCTATAATGATTGATCCTTAAGTTGCCTGCATTGTTGTTGTCAAATACAGCACATATATTCTTTTTATATTTGTTTTATGAGCATTTTTTTCCACTTTGTTTTGCAAATGCTGCACAACAATTTCCTTCCATATCTCAGTTTAAGATAGACAGGTGTACAGACAGACAGGTAAAAAGACAGGTGGACGGACAGACAAACAGCTGAACAGACAGACAGGTGAACAGACAGGTGACCAGACATGGGTGAATAGACAGACAGGTCAACAGACAGACAGCTGATACAACAAACTATGAAAGCTACTTATCATGCAAAGTACTAATTTAAAGTAAAATATCCCAACAAGCAGCCGACACAAAACAAACTTCTCACTGTAACGAGAGTTAATGTCCGTTTTTACACTTCTGTCACACAGAGTAGTGTGAGAAAGTGGTAGCACATTTTATCAAGTTGGAAAAACAAGGATGTGGATCATGTGGCTGCATTGCATTCTGGTCAATGGCAGCTTCTGTTGGCAGAGAAACTCTTCCATGATGGATCTCCCCTGCATGATTGATCCTTCACAAAGTGGCAGCTCTTAAAAGGAGTCTCTTTCTCTCGTTGGGAGATTTACGTCAGTTATGCATCACATTCACATGTCGAGCTGCTGATTAAAAACACGTCTGTGCCAAAGAGCAGCTAAACTGAGCTCACAGAGATGAAGTGTTCGGTCTTCAGCACTTCTTTAGTTTGATATGTGACAATTGTATGAGTGAGTAAGCACATCTGTCAAGAAACTCTTATAATGATAAACAAATGTAGCCTACACGTTTTAAAAAGCCTGTATTCACTTCACAGAGTGTAGACAACTAAACCAAAATAAGTGATAGTCAACAAAACCAATGTTTTGCACTAACATTGCTCCAAGCCCAACCGGGCCTAAGCCTCTTGTATATTTGGCAACGAATTGTAATACAACACGTACGCATGGCTTTACATCATGATGCCGGGTCCTTAGTTTCACAGGAGTGCGTCTCTGCGCTCTGAGTCGGTCGAGTTGTTTTGTCCAGTTACGGCCCACTAACACCCCTGGAATGCTCATTCTCAACTAGACGTGCTAGCAGGAGACAGGGAGGCCTGGAAACTTTACTTGCTGACTAGAATTCTCCTTCATCAAAAAGGTAAGAACCAGATCAGTTGTAAAACCAAAAATCTTCAAATGAGTTGATGGGTGTATCGTCCCAGTACTTTGTTAAAGTTTGTGTTTGTCAGGCATGTGTGTGTTTGAAAACTATTTATTATGTGATGCATAACATTTAGTGTCATAGGCAGCCATTACTTTATGTCATGCTCATAAATGTTTTTGTTAATCGGCTGTTTTGCTTTTGACCTGAAACAGAAGCCCCTTTAAAAATATGTTGTATAGTTAGCACAGCGCACATAAGCAGAAGCCTGAACTTGTGTAGTTAACATTAGCAAACATTGTTGCACGGATCAATACTACCCAAATATTGGCCCGTCCCTGAGCATGTTGATTGAAACACAGTGCGCATTTCCCACAGGTTTAGAAAGGACCTTTTCTTGTAAAAATGTATTTATTTTCATAATTATTTCACTTGCTTTCTTTTAAAACTATGACTTTATTCTCAGAATATTTTGACTTCTTGTGTTCTTGCCTTCATTTCAAATTTACATAACTTCTCCTTTTGCTTCAGGACCATCTGGATTCAGCAGAGATGTGGTGTGTGGTGGGAGCACGTCATCACCAACTGGATGGATTATAAGTGGCAGTTTCAATTTCAGAATGATAAAGAGCACAGTCCAACAGTTGTGCAACATTCTCAGACCATATCTTCAAGACAGGCAACCACATTCAGGAGACCAGTACCTGTGAAGCAACGTGTGGCAATCTGCACCCAGAGACTGTCCGCAAATGTGGAGTTCAAGACCATCACCCATTTATTTGGAATTGGCCACTGCATTGGTCTACTGCAGTCACTGTAGCCAATCATGTTACCTCTGTCATTGTTAACGCCATGCTGCCCCTCTACATCCGATGACCCTCTGAACTTGAGTTCAAGGAGATTATTAAGGGTTTCTGGTGGGGTTTCCCACAGTGTGGAGGGGCTATTGATGGAACTCATATTTGGATTTTAGCCCCACCCGACAGCCCTGTAGAGTCCGTAGATAACAGTAGAGGTTTTTACTGTCACCCTAAAATGTGTGGTTGACCACTGACTTCGGTTCTGGAAAATCAATGTAGGTTGGCCTGGCAGAGTCCATGATGCCAGGGTGTTTGGCAATTCATCCTTGTACGAGTAGGGTCAGGGCAGTACACTGTTCCCTGATATCACAGAGAGGTTGGAAGGAGTAAACGTGCCAGTAGTGATGGGGGAGTCGGCATATCCATTATCACCATGGTTGGTGAAGACATACCCTGAAAACCGACAAACTGTCTCAGCAGGTCTAGGATGACTGTGGAAAGGGAAGAACGTGGTGCCTGATGAAGAGGTCTGACTGCAGCATCAGCATCATCAACACAGTCATCTCACTATTCACTTTTTTGTGAAGACAACAATGAGGACAATGATGATACCAATGTTCAAGAAGACAATGAGGAACGCAATTGCAATACTTTTTGAGCGAAGACCACATCAAACAACACCAGAGATGCTTTGTGTTCATATTTCACAGGTCTGTAGTTCTTTAATGCATTTTTCTGAATTTTGTATTTTGGACTGATCCTGGCAATAAATGCTCAATTCCAAGAAAAGTGTTTTATTATATCAAAGACAAACTGTAACATTAATGATTTGGGGGTTTCATATCTAACTAGTCTTTTGTTTGATTTTATGTTGCTTAGTGTGAGTGTGCCCTTAGACAAAAAACAATGATGTTAGGTTTAGACAAAAAAACATTAGGTTTAGAGGATAAAACCAATCTTAGATTAAGACAATAAAACTCTTAGTTATGTTTAGGAAAACCTGCACCGATACGTCACTTCAAAACAACACATGGTGTCCAACAAAGATCTGGTTGTTGAAAGTCCTGTGTTGTTGGACGTGTTTTAATTCATGTGTCCACCATGAAAAAGGATCCTAATTAACTTAACATTTGTTTTAGTGTTTACCATTCATGTCCCAGAACATTAAACTAACAGATTGTATTAACTTGGCTCGACAAGGAGATTATTTTTTTTTTCAAAGATCAGACTCTGCTATTGTTCAGACTCACACGCACTCTCTGCCTGTCCTTCACCTCCTCGGTATATTCAGGCCATCTTTCCATCCCTCTTTACTTTCCATCCCACCTTGCCTGTCTTTCTGTAACCCCCCCCTATCTCCACCGGATTGGAAGCATTCCTATATTGTGTGTAGTGTTTGTCTGGGAGCCATCATCAGACATTGCTGCTTGCTGTTATAACATAATGAGATTGACTTTGGCTTAGACGTAGGCTACCGAGACATGTGAACTGTATCATCAGTGAGCTGCACTGAACTCTCTTTGCGTGCCAGAAGACACACATGGACCTTTTGATGGCTTTGCTGTTTTTTTGTATAGAATCATGAGGACACATGAGGGGTAAAGCCCAGCAGGCCTCTAAGAGACAGCTGCATACTGAAAGAAATGTTCATTATAAACTGGTGGCATCTACAATGAAGCCTGGTTTCCCTCAGCCTTCCAGACTATAAACATTGGATTAAAACTGTAAGCCTCTAAATGTCTGGTTGTTACGTGATTTTCCAACAGACTCCGACAGGATCAGAGCAACAGGTGTTTGGGTTGAACAGTGACCATGTTAACTGGTGACTTCCTGCTCGTAGTAACTTCAGTAAATGGTTGTCGTAGATAATAAACACAGATGTATCTAAAAAAGATTACAGTAGTAGAAATAGTTGAAAAGGTGTGAATGGGTTCAGTTAGCGTGAATGGGATTGAAAAGTTGAATGACTCCAATAGCAAATTAATGAAAATGAATCATGCATAATTTTTCATCAGTTTGAACATTAATTTAAATGGAGAACATTTTGTGGGAAAAGTTGAATATTTAGGAAAATATGTTGAATGTCCAGACAAATACAAGACAGACTGGTTTGTAGTTTTAACAGTTAAATGAAGGACAAAGTGAGTCCCTCCAGATCTGTCTGTCTCCGTGGTGGATTGTATCTTGAGGAAGAGGTTGTCGGTTCGATCTTCAGATCTGCATGTCCATGTGTCCCCGAACTCCCAGTTGCTCATCTTCATTTCACCACGCTGTGTACGTGACGATGAAAGAAACGTTTTTAGGATTTGATTTAGGTCCTGTCCATGTCTGTCTTTCTTACCCTCATCCGTCTTCATTCCCATGTCCCCTCTGTCTTTCCGTCCTAATCAGCTCTCCATCTCATCTCCTGCAGCACAACGAGAGACATCGGAGTGTCGCAGCTGTCTGGAGTGTTCCCGTGACAACGGCTGTGTGCGTTGCCCTGAGCGCCTCTTCCTGTCCCTGCAGAGGGAGGGGATGTCTCACCATGGAACATGTCTCCACGCCTGTCCCACTGGACACTACGGACAGAGAGGGAAGGACATCAACCGCTGCATGAGTATGTTTCCACAAACACTCTCTTCTGATTGTTTTTTGTCCGATGGAAAGAATTTAGGAGTTGACCAACAGCAAACAGTTACCGTGTAAACAGTTTAACCAACTCTTGAGGATGCTCTCCAAATTCACTCCAGAAAAATATTGGTTTCTTACCTCACATTGCTTCATTTTTGTCTTGTTCACTGAAATTGTGCTCAAGAAGAGTTCACAAGTTTCTTTATCACAGACCGGAAGTATCAGTCATCCTCCTGATTGCAAAAATGACATTTACAGTTTAAATACATTCTGATCGGCATTGACAGCAGACACTCTGTTACATGTCCATGTGAGAAGACTTGACATCAACCAGCTCAGCTCCACATTTTGGTGCCGATCAGACAAATGACTTTCAAAGGATTCTGTGGAGGTCCAGGTAGGGAGGAGGTCTGGGTGGTGCATGGGTCAAAAACACAGGACTTTCACCAGGAGACTGATGTTAGTGTCCCGTTAGAACCAAGAATTTTTGGGGGATTTTGTTTTGTTTCATTTGAATCCAAACCATGATGTTTTTACTAAACCTAACCAAGTAGTTTTATTGTCTCAACCTAAACATATACTTTTGTAGCAGTTGTTTTGTTTCAGTTTCAAACTGAGATTGTTTGACTTGAAAATTCCCTCTAATTGAGAGTGAAGTTTAGTTATATGGGAATGTTATTTAGTAGGCGTCGCGTTGCATTAAGACTTATATGTCAATGCTGCTCTGACAGGAAATACATCACATCGTCAGTAAAGATGCAATATCTGTCTGACTTTCTGCAGCATTTCCCTCACTACATAGTGTGGACTAGAGAAACGTGTTTGATCAGCTCCATCCTTTCTTTCTGACAAAGAGCCTTTCCTCCTGAATTCACCCAAACTGTTTATTCACTAGATGTGTGACGGTCTCTTCCCTCCCAGAATGCCGTTCTCTGGACTGTGAGCACTGTTTCAGCCGGGACTTCTGCACCAAGTGTAAACCCGGCTTCCAGCTGTACAAAGGGAAGTGTCTGAGCAGCTGCCCAGCAGGAACCTTCGCCCACCACACAGACTGTCTCGGTGAGTCAAGACGTTAAACTAACAGAAATGACCTGTGACCTGATCAGAGAACAGTGGAAGGATACGTCAGCTGATATACCAGCCCAGTGCTGTAGCGGGTCAGGAAATAGTCACTAAATACAAGCTATTGGTTTCATGTTCAGGGGGGGTGGATGGGTCCCACAACACTTTCAATCATCAGACACTGCAAGTCCCAACCAAAGTGTTGTTGTGAAGGTTTTTCTAAACCTAGGTTCTGTTGTTTAAACCTAACGTTGGTTTTGTTGCCTTAACCAAAGACTGTATATAAGAAGTCAACGTAGTGATCGTGACGTCAACCATTGCTTTGTGGGCTACGGTTATAGTTCAACATTTTGGCCATCGCAATCTTGGATTTTTTTGCACAATTAAGGGAAGTGACGATAATTGGATTGTGGAGGAGCGACCAGCTGTTCCAGCAGTCTGTGAAACATGCTCGTACTGAGCAACAAAAAACTTGTTTCCTGTTACTGTAACTAATTTTTCTATCAAAACCAACATTAAGTTTAGACAACAAAACCAACGTTAGGTTTAGACAACAAAAACAACGTTAGGTTTAGACAACAAAAACAATGTTAGGTTTAGACAACAAAACCAACGTTAGGTTTAGACAACAAAACCAACGTTGGGTTTAGACAACAAAACCAACGTTGGGTTTAGACAACAAAACCAACGTTAAGTTTAGACAACAAAACCAACGTTAGGTTTAGACAACAAAAACAATGTTAGGCTTAGACAACAAAACCAACGTTAGGTTTAGACAACAAAACCAACGTTAGGTTTAGACAACAAAAACAATGTTAGGCTTAGACAACAAAACCAACGTTAAGTTTAGACAACAAAACCAACGTTAGGTTTAGACAACAAAAACAATGTTAGGCTTAGACAACAAAACCAACGTTAGGTTTAGACAACAAAACCAACGTTAGGTTTAGACAACAAAAACAATGTTAGGCCTAGACAACAAAACCAACGTTAAGTTTAGACAACAAAACCAACGTTAGGTTTAGACAACAAAAACAATGTTAGGCTTAGACAACAAAGCCAACGTTAGGTTTAGACAACAAAACCAACATTAGGTTTAGACAACAAAACCAACGTTAGGTTTAGACAACAAAAACAATGTTAGGTTTAGACAACAAAACCAACGTTAGGTTTAGACAACAAAACCAACGTTGGGTTTAGACAACAAAACTAATGTTAGGTTTAGACAACAAAACCAACGTTAGGTTTAGACAACAAAACCAACGTTAGGTATACACAACAAAACCAATATTCCGGTTCTGAAAAGTGAAGCTGGAGGGCCTTGAACTTGCATGTCGATGAGAAAATGAGCCTACTTCTCACTTGATTTATTATCTCAGTAAACTTTGTAAACATGAGTTTATGGTCTGAATCTGTAGTTTCAAGTCTTCTTCAATACAGCATGATGTTCATTTTGTAATCCAGATGGATCCAGATCAAGTAAGGTTGCTGCTCGGGGTGCTGCTCTGCTGCTTGTGTATATTAGATCCACCCGTCGCTCCTCCACAGTCCAAAAATGGTTCCTTCCTTCAGTGGTTGCAAAAATCCAAGATGGTGACGGCCAAAATGCAGAAACCGTAGTCCACTAACTAATGTAATGGGTAACGTCACCATGTCCACTTCTTATGTAGTCTATGGTTCAATGCAGCTCAGAGCCTTCTTTTCCCAGATTCAGAAGATCCAAGAGATGGATTCTTCACAACCCAACATGCCATGTACGAGCGGATCAGCAGTAGGAGATGCAGAAGAATAAGCTCTCAGCCTGAAATACATCACAAAGCTTATCCTTCAGAATATAAAATAAAAATAATAAATTATGATCTCTGGCTCCATTTTAATCAGATAAACTTAGTCACCTCTGGTTGCTAGGTGAGGGGATCTACAAAGGGTGGGGGCGGGAACAGCTGGTGACGCAAACAGGAAATCCTCTGTAGACCAGAGCGTCTCATGGAGAGACCGCTGGGTTCCACCTTTGTGGTTTTCAAAGGGCGACGTAGGCGGAGAATACACAACCATTGTCTGTTATGAAGTGAACTCTGAAAACAAACTGACCCCCAGCCAGCTATAACATGCAACTAATCTGTGAGGTTTAATGAACAGCAGACGTGCCCCCCTCTCTGCTGACACTTTTCTGCAGTATTTCATGTGAGGATCAGTTTGTGGTTTTTGTCATAAATTAAACATGTTTTAGTGAAGAAATCTTGAACTAATCCTGAAACACTTTCACATGGATCAAATCATTGTGACATTATAAAACTTCAGAGACTTCTTATCACATTGAATACTGCAGACAGCTTCATGACTCATACAAGTTCTGCCTTCGGGACTTTTTGTCTTGGAATATTTAAAATGTTTTTCGGAGAACAGACGTTCTGTGGACACATTTCTTTCTTGTTATCTGTTTCTCAGCAACAAGTTTTTTTTTATATGCAGCCAAACTTTGAATGCAACGAGATTGACATTTAAAGTCTTGAGATCTGTAATGTGTCTTCCTGTAGTTGTGTATCACCGTCTCTTCTCGGTAAGTGAGATAAGTAGTCGAATGATTCACCTGCACCATCTGCAGCTACTGTTGTTCCTTGGCATCGTGACCACATCTGGTTCTCTTGGCCGCATTAAGGTTTCATGTCTGACTGTTGGTAAACACCTCAGGGAACTCACTGGAAATCATTTTATAGCCCAAATCTGACAACAATAATGATGATTACCCAGGAACGTTGGCCCGTCTCGGCTGAGGCTGCTCCTTTTTTCCGTTGTGGAGAAGTTGATTTTGTGGATGATGTCACTCATCAGCGACCAGCCACTACGATTGTTAATGCTTCAGCTGGCTTCCATCCATCTGGAATGTGGCTACCAGCAGTCTGAAGAAGATTATAGATTTTTCTAAAATTAACTCAGTCACGTTCTTTTCTTTACTTCTTTTCCCAGACGTCCTCACTGTCAAGGCGTCAAATAATCAGCCTCGTCGTTGTTTCTTGTCGTCCGACAACAACGCTCATTTATCATGTGACCATTTGTATGTGACGCAGCCACCCGTGCATTATGGGTAGATGTAGTACAAAGTCCTCACTAGGGTATATTTAAGCTGTGTCCAATTTCAGTGTCCATCATTCAGAGTCCTTCAAAGACCCTGAAGGCCGAAACGAACCGTCTGTGGAATGGTCTGGTCTACAGAGAATTTCCTGTTTGGGTCAACGTTGCTGCTCCATCACTTAGCAAAAAGAAAGAGTATTAAAATGTAATTATAGT
Source organism: Eutrigla gurnardus (assembly GCF_963514095.1). Taxonomy (NCBI): domain Eukaryota; kingdom Metazoa; phylum Chordata; class Actinopteri; order Perciformes; family Triglidae; genus Eutrigla; species Eutrigla gurnardus. Next base: position 27,893,962 of record NC_139916.1, on the reverse strand, counting down.
ATCTGATTTGAGATTCATATCAGATTATTTTTATTTTACATTCCTTTGGAGGATATGCTTCGTGATTTCAGGCTGAGAGTTTATTCTGCTGCTGATCAGCTCGTTGGCTAAAAAAGTCACAATGAATGTTGGGATAAGTTGGGCTGTGAAGGATCCATCAGTTGGATCCTCTGAATCAGGAAAAGTAGGACACATTTGATAAAGTGACATTAGAGGGGAATGTAGAGAGTCCTAGTTTGATGCTTTGGAGCTCTGAACAAACTGAATTATTTGACAACTTGGAGGGAGAAGGTGTTGTCTTTTTCAGTAAAAAGGACAGATTGTACTTCACTCTCAGATGGCTCAGAGGAACTTGTTCAACGTCTCACATAATAGTTTGAACTACTGAACAATAGGGCTTCACCGCACAGCGCCTGTTTCTTTCATCTGAAAACATTTTGAGCTTCTTGGATTCATCACATGTGAAACTGGTTGTAAAATGCTATGACCTTAGAAATCTTCACCGTCCCGTCTCCTAGACAACTGTATTCTGGCACCGCTGGGAGAGTGGAGCGACTGGAGCGCCTGTCTCCGTGACGGCATCGCCTGCGGCTTCAGGTGGGGCAAGCAGACCAGGACCTGGGGGGGAGGGCAGTCCGGGAGAACGCCTGAAGAGAAAACAGCGTCCCTTTGTCCTTCCCACAGCGAGACACAGCGGTGCAGGATGAAGAAACGCTGTCCTACAGGTGAGGCACACAGCGAGGTTACAGGTGCAGACGGTAGCTGCAGTAAGCAACATTATACAACATAAACATCTTAAATCAGCCACAAACAAAGAAGACCAGCTGCTTCTTATTAACTATGTTGGACTGCGGATTTACGGCTTGGTTTATGTGCTGTGTTGAGACGGTTTATAATGCCAAGTGAGAGAGACTGAACCTTATAAAAAGATTCCAAGCTGTGCTTCTTAACACTTGTAGGCTCATATTCACAGCTTTCCTCCAGGAGCAGGTATGGTGGCGTATCTCCATAACTTGAGTAAACGAACCCCCAAAACCACTTCCATCAGCTGAAACTAATGTTTATGTTTAGGATCCCTGTGTAGGAAAGCACATTCCTCAGCACATAATGAGTCAATATCACTGTTTCACCAGATGCTGTAATGTGTTGATGGTTTGATTTAAAAAAGCCTGTCCTGTGATTGTAATGATACACCATGTGGGACTGGGTGTTACTTAGCCTCCATCCAGCCCATGCTTAAACTTTTTTTACAGGCATTTTCTCTTAATTTTTCAGAATCGAGGCACCAAAACACAGGGGCTTGGTCATTCTTTAAGTAACATAACAAACGCTTTCATTCATCCACACCATGATGTTTTTTTTTAAACCTAATCGAGTAGTATTGCTGCGTTTTAACCACGTGTTTAAGAATCCAGTTTAGTTGTGAACGTACAGGGTTGGAACCTCACTCAAATGTTCTTTCAGTGTTAGCAGAGTTCATCCGTTATCGTCAGTAAACATTCAGGAACTTTCACCTGTTTCAGTTTGAATATTTGAATCATCACAACTCAGTTTGGATGGGGCTGCACGGTGGTGTAGTGGGTAGCACTGTCGCCTCACAGCAAGAGGATCCCGGTTTTGATTCCCGGGTCGGCCCAGGTTCCTTCTGTGTGGAGTTTGCATGTTCTCCCCGTGTAAGCGTGGGTTCTCTCCGGGTTCTCCGGCTTCCTCCCACAGTCCAAAGACATGCAGGATGGGGATAGGTTGATTGATGACTCTAAATTGCCCGTAGGTGTGAATGTGAGTATGAGTGTGAATGGTTGTTTGTCTCTACATGTTGGCCCTGCGATGGACTGGCGATGGTGTACCCTGCCTTCGCCCAATGACAGCTGGGATCGGCTCCAGCCCCCCCCGCGACCCTGAATACAGGATAAGCGGTAGACGATGGATGGAACTCAGTTTGGGAGTTTTTGTTCATTTCAAATTCAATATAACAAGCATGGTTTCTGATGACGGCATGCAGTGTTTACATGTTTATCTCCTCTTTGGGAAGGAATCCTAAACGGAGAGATGACTGAAAGTTATGAAAAAAGCAATAATAATTTTGCAGAGCAGCGTTATTGTGAGTCAAAATCAAACCAGCATCTCATTGCTATTGCTGTTTAATTAAGTCGTTGGACTGAGTTTAAAGAGGCTCACAGGTCTCCTGGCCCTCACAGAGGCGTTCTGTCCTGAGCACTTCCAGATGGAAACATGAAATATGAAGATGAGGAAGATGATAACTCCTGGATGTCCACGTCGCCGGGCTCCCCGTGGCTAAAAAAGGACTCGTGTTTCTTTATGTTGGCCGCGCAGCTGCCTGATAACATCTTAAAACACCTCCGCTTCATCACAGGTTCAAGCTGCTTCCATCCAAGGATATTCAGCCGCTCAAATTTGGTGTAACTCACAAATAATAGTCAGGGGTGTAAAGCTCGGCATGTGTTCTGGGTTTGTGTGGAACCTGAAAATAGACTCCAACTGCAAATACATGTTTTGAAAGCTATTCATTATTGAAAGCTGTTGTTGAAATTCTGTAGGATTGTGTTTAAGACCAGGATTATTTAGTCCACTATTACTATAACGTTGGTTTTGTTGTCTAAACCTAATGTTGGTTTTGTTGTCTTGTTGGTTTTGTTGTATAAACCTAATGTTGGTTTTATTGTCTAAACCCAACATCGGTTTTGTTGTCTAAACCTAACCTTGGTTTTGTTGTCTTGTTGGTTTTGTTGTATAAACCTAATGTTGGTTTTATTGTCTAAACCCAACATCGGTTTTGTTGTCTAAACCTAACCTTGGTTTTGTTGTCTAAACCTAACGTTGGTTTTATTGTCTAAACCTAATGTTGGTTTTGTTGTCTAAACCCAACGTTGGTTTTATTGTCTAAACCTAACGTTGGTTTTGTTGTCTAAACCTAATGTTGGTTTTATTGTCTTGTTGGTTTTGTTGTCTTGTTGGTTTTGTCGTCTAAACCTAATGTTGGTTTTGTTGTCTAAAGCCAACGTTGGTTTTATTGTCTAAACCTAACGTTGGTTTTATTGTCTAAACCTAATGTTGGTTTTGTTGTCTAAACCTAATGTTGGTTTTGTTGTCTAAACCTAACGTTGGTTTTATTGTCTAAACCTAACGTTGGTTTTGTTGTCTTAAGCTAAAACCGTTTTGTAGCGTATTGTCTTCCCAACTGAAAAAACATGGCTCGGGCACAAACAGTACTTTAGTTGGTATTAGTTACCGTTTGAATGTCATGCTGATGACACCACACAAATTGAAAAATGTATTTCCATGTACATGGATCAGCAGATTAAAATATGGTTACTATTTCACAAACTGAGACTGTGTTGGATATTGCAATCATTGACAACCAAACTTTCCAGCGCTTCTTCTCAAATATCAAGTAATTTAGTGAACTTTTTGTCATTTCCATCCTCTAAAATAGCACAAGAAGTTGTGAAACACTGAAATAGTGGAGGAATGTACCGAGCTGTGTTTTGATGAGAAAGCCAGTAAAGCTCTGCAAACGTTGCCTTGTTTTTATGTGCGTGTGTGAGTGTGTGTTTTCCACTCCTTCCACAATGGAAGGCATGTCATTTGAAGTAATTATCATTATCTCTGTCAGATCGTATGTCCGGTGGCATTAGCGGAGGAAGAAATCCGATCCAGCAGAGTCTGGCGCAGGGAATCGGGCCTGTGGACCTAATAGCACACATCTGGGATAAAAGAGGGTTGTGGCATCTCCCTGACATTCCTCTGTTGTTCCAGATTAGACGGCTGTAGTCTTTTAATTCCTGCTCTCTTGTTGTCTTATTGTTTTCAGATGATGAGGAAGGGCATCTCCCATCCACTCTGTTTTTCTCTCCGTCTCTGTCCGAAGGCAGCAAACTGTCATAAACCAACGGAGGCCTTTGTTGCTTGTTCTCCTGTGAATTTATCTCACAGTGACTACTTTGACATGTACACCATTATTCTGTTTGGAGGTTATTATTCTGAATGGATCATTTTCAGATGAAGGTTGTGTGACATGTTATTCATTCATGTTATTATTCAGGTTTTAGCAGCATCCTTTGGACACGTATACATCACATTCACTATATGAGTCTCAGTTGGTTACATCACTTTGTGACACACGTCCTTTCCTTTTTACGTCCAGCTCTGAGGTAGAGATGCATGGCCAACAGAAATGGAGGAGAGACACACCAACTTTTAACATTATGAAGGAGTTGGGGATCAAAAGGTTCTTGGCAGTGAACAAATATCACAACTCTAACCTCTTCAAGGAGAAGGTTGAAGGAATGAAAGAGTAAAGCTGAGTTCACACAGTCTTGAGCTTCAAGTTTTGAACAAGCAAAGTATCTAAATGTAACGAGCAGCTCCTGTCGTTCCACTTTTCATGTTTTGAAAAGTGATAAACGACACTGGTAAGAATAGGAAAAAATAAAAAATTATAATGATATGAGACAAATTATATTAAATTAATGGGAATATGAATGGCTGCATGTAAACGAGAATATTAGTGGAATATTCATTTTCATCACCCTAACGTTGGTTTTGTTGACTAAACCTAACATTGGTTTTGTTTAAACCTAACATTGGTCTTGTTGTCTAAATCTAACGTTGGTTTTGTTGTCTAAACCTAACGTTGGTTTTGTTTAAACCTAACGTTGGTCTTGTTGTCTAAATCTAACGTTGGTTTTGTTGTCTAAATCTAACGTTGGTTTTGGTTAGACCTAACGTTGGTTTTGTATAAATCTAACATTGGTTTTGTTTAAACCTAATGTCGGTTTTGTTTAAAGCTAACATTGGTTTTGTCTAAACCTAACATTGGTTTTGTCTAAACCTAACGTTGGTTTTGATTAAACCTAACGTTGGTTTTGTTGTTGTTGGGACCTCACCATGAGGACTACACAATGCGGCCTACAAAAGCCTTCACATGCGGTCAGGACAAAGGAACAAAGGAGATAAAAAACTACAACTGCCATTTTGGTTTCACCTCGCACCTAGGTGCGAAGTGCAACGTCACACAACTGGTGCCCTATTGGCTGACAACCACAGGTACCCCAGGGAGTCCCCGGGAGCAGCCGTGAGCTATATAAACCAGCACTATCCTAAAAACTCTCTCTTCCATTGCAACACGACGTTGCAACAGGAGGTGGACTCGTCCACCGCAGCACACCGCCGCAACAGGAGACGAACTTTTAACGTCTGCAGCGTTTCCTTTGTCTTAGGCCACAGTCTTCTCCCCAAACTCGCTGGACGAGCGACAGACTGTTTTTCCCCGTTTTCCGCGACTCGCCCCTTTTCTTTTACTCGTTTTTGGATCCTGAGAGATCGCCACAACCGCGCGATTCTTTGTTTGCCTGCAGAAGAGGAACACGAACGGTTCCTTTACCCCAGCGACCAGCAGGAAGCCCCGCTCCTGTCCGAAGTCAGCTGACTAAGTCGCCATGCCGTGCAATTATATTGTTGCCCGTGGAAGGAAGAAACACGAACTGTTTTCTTTATTCAAGTTTGATCAACGAGAGGGATAACGCCCCGCTCTCGTCTGGACTCAGCCGACTCGTCACGTCCCCCGCTGACGCCGGGGACTCTCGAACTACCGTCACCGCCACCGCCGCGTCAAGGAACGCCACCATCGCCGGGACGGACTCACATCCTACGCAACGACACCAGTAAGAGGCTATCTATCTGGGCAGAGACATAAGTTTGGTTAAGTTTTAGCAACGTTGGTTTTGTTGTCTAAATCTAATGTTAGTTTTGTTTAAACCTAACGTTGGTTTTGTTTAAACCTAAAGTCGGTTTTGTTGTCTAAACCTAACGTTGGTTTTGTTTAAACCTAACGTTGGTTTTGTTGTTTAAATCTAACGTTTGTTTTGTTTAAACCTAACGTTGGTTTTGTTGTTGTTGGGACCTCACCATGAGGACTACACAATGCGGCCCACAAAAGCACAAAGCACAAAGGACAAAGGACAAAGGAACAAAGGAGATAAAAAACTACAACTGACATTTTGGTTTCACCTCGCACCTAGGTGCGAAGTGCAACGTCACACAACTGGTGCCCTATTGGCTGACAACCACAGGTACCGCAGGGAGTCCCAGGGAGCAGCCGTGAGCTATATAAACCAGCGCTATCCTAAAAACTCTCTCTTCCATTGCAACACGACGTTGCAACAGGAGGTGGACTCGTCCACCGCAGCACACCGCCGCAACAGGAGACGAACTTTTAACGTCTGCAGCGTTTCCTTTGTCTTAGGCCACAGTCTTCTCCCCAAACTCGCTGGACGAGCGACAGACTGTTTTTCCCCGTTTTCCGCGACTCGCCCCTTTTCTTTTACTCGTTTTTGGATCCTGAGAGATCGCCACAACCGCGCGATTCTTTGTTTGCCTGCAGAAGAGGAACACCAACGGTTCCTTTACCCCAGCGACCAGCAGGAAGTTTTGGTTAGACCTAATGTTGGTTTTGTTTAAATCTAACCTAACGTTGGTTTTGTTGTCTAAATCTAACGTTGGTTTTGTTGTCTAAATCTAACGTTGGTTTTGTTTAAACCTAACGTTGGTTTTGTTGTCTAAATCTAACGTTGGTTTTGTTGTCTAAATCTAACGTTGGTTTTGTTTAAACCTAACGTTGGTTTTGTTGTCTAAATCTAACGTTGGTTTTGTTGACTAAACCTAACGTTGGTTTTGTTGTCTAAATCTAACGTTGGTTTTGTTGTCTAAACCTAACGTCGGTTTTGTTTAAACCTAACGTTGGTTTTGTTGTCTAAATCTAACGTTGGTTTTGTTGTCTAAGTCTAACGTTGGTTTTGTTTAAACCTTACGTCGGTTTTGTTTAAACCTAACATTGGTTTTGTCTAAACCTAACATTGGTTTTGTTGTCTAAACCTAATGTTGATTTTGTTGTTGAAACCTAACAAACGTAACCGAACCTGTGGTGCAGGCAGAAACAATACTTCTAATTGAAATAGTTTGAGTCTTGTTGAGAAACCCTAAAACATTTAATTATTTACCCACTACACAAATCAGTAGAGTTTTGTCTGAATCAGTTGCAAATCTATCTTGTAGGCTTTAGGACCTATTTGGTATGTCCATCTGATAACTCTTTATCTCAGTCAATTTGGTTGTATTAATATATGGGACTGGGTTAGATTGCAAAGAACCATTTATATCTACCAACCAGTGGGTCTAATCCCGACTGACAGTTGGGGAGTTTTCACCGTTTCCGTTTGTAACAGATGGATCTGGTAGAACTTACAGTGTCCTTTAACACAACACAGGCAACCAGCTGAAGTACATTTATCACATGCATTAAGTTAACACACAGAAACCCCGTTGCAGACATAGCCTCGGGGAACAACAGGTATTCATTAGAGAACAAGGAGCTCTCTGCACACCAGCTCTTTTATCTCTCAAGTTTATGTCATTTGAAGGCCTGAGTGAAGGCCTCTCATGAGATTTTGTTGTGGGCAGAGGTGGTGGATTTATGTGTTTTCATGAATCTGGCTGTTAGTGTGACTGATTCAGACTCTTTTAGTGAACCAGCTTTATAATTCGAACCATCAAAACTTAGATTGTTATTCCTTGTATACACTGTTTTCAAGTACTGAATGTATTAAAGATGCCTATTCATATTATTTTACAACTCATCGTTTGTCCTCTGCGAGAGCTGAGAAGTCCTCATGAAGACTGGCTCGTTAAATGAAAGAGGACCGGTGTACTTGTTCCCGTGCGTACAGAGACCTGCTGCTACTGCACCTGCTACTCTACACCAACCTTGAAACATTTTGTGTGCAAGATGATAGTGACCCCAACCATGTGCGTGTAGATCAGGTTGTTGTATGGTTTACGTCTTCTTCATTTGACTACCAGGAAAATTAAAGCAATCATTGGTGGTCCGATTCCCGGCTGCCGAAGTGTCCTTGGGCAAGACACTGAACCCCAAATTGCCCTCAAAGGCTGTGAAGTGAACCCAGAGAACTGCTCCTTTCACAGTGACCTATTACCACTACCTGTACAGTCACTCTGCTCACACGATACCTTCGCTGACAATACAGTGGTTGGTACATAACACAAGAGTTTGCTGTTTGTTTTCACTGGTTGACTGAAAAGTTGACAAAACAGAGTGTTTCCACTCAACAGTTTATGTTGTGGTTCGTTTATTCAATGTGGTGGTTTTTACTGAATAGATGGAATTCAATATAATAGCCACAAGAACAGCATTAGCATTTCTGTGAGTGTGCATGATGAGTGTGTGTGTGTGTGTGTGTGTGTGTGTGTTATGTGACAGTTTTCCATTGCAGCCTGTGATTCAGTAAAGATGACTCAGGGATCTTGTGTTTGTTTGACCGGTCTCATTCTTAACACTACGTCTGTTACTCTACCCATAATGCAGCGGCTGGATGCATCACACGCTCGCATGCTAAATGAGCATCAGTGTCAGACAACAAGGAGCCTTCAGCAGGCTGATTATTGGACACATTGGAGTGCTGGAACAACTGTATCTAAAACAAATAGATTACTTCAGATATATTCATGCTATATTTATATTAGATATGTCCTTCACTTCATTTCAGAGGGAAAATTATGTCCTTTTGTTACATTTATCTCGTTCAGCCGAGAAGGATTTTATATTCGACATGAAGCATAAAAGTATGAGCTTGTTTAAGTGACTTGAACTTGTTTTATGCAGACAGGAATTGTAAAAATCCAAGCGTAAATTGCAAAGAATTTGTTAAAATTATTTGATGTTTTTCTTCATTATTTGCTCTTCATATAATTTTTTCAAACTTCCAGTAGCTGTTTTGACATGGAAGCAGGGCTAACGGAGAGCGTGATTTACATATCATTTGCATCCTAAGGAGAGCACCTGAACCCACCATGCTCACTGCAGCTTCTGGAGCATCTCAGTTTACATACCAGTCATAGCATAGTTTTAATCCACTGATGATATAGAGTGGTACATGTGTTACAATCCTAACCCTTACAATCCACTGTTCCTCTTTCCTAATACATAGGCTACCTTGTGATTGACAGGTCAATTAGGTTGCCGCTCTGCCGCGTGTGTTCGTCAGATCCACCCGTCGCTCCTCCATGGTCCAAATATGATCACATCTGTTCCCTGGTTGCAAATATCCAAGATGGCGACTGGGAGTCAACACCTGAACCACACTGCTTGGATGACCAAGCCGTATTGACGGCCTGCTGGAGGGAAGGGAGGCACGGTAGAACCAGAACCAGGACTGAGCAGCGAAGACTGTCACACCCTGCTGCAGTTAAATGAGCGGATTTAAAAATATTAGTGCTAGGAAAGGCTTTTCTACACAGGGAACACCAAAATCAACACAAAATGTAATATATTTATAGTAACTTTAAGATAACAAAAGGTCGTCACCATGTTGGCAAAGCAAATGACACGCTGCATTAAAATTAGCATGTAAACACAGAAAACTGCAAATGCAACGTTCCTACAAGATACAGAAGTGCTCAACGACTACAAGCTGGACGTAAACACAGCAACACAAAGTCTCCCCCACGATGGGTTCAGGTAAAGGCCCGAGGGAGGGTAAGGTCAAAGTAAAAGCAAATTATTTATCTCTGAAACGAAGTTGAGGAAATACCTGATGTCTTGCTTCCAAAACAGAAGAAGAAAAGGTTTCAATGCCAAAGTTTGCTTTTTAACTTCAGGTTTCTCTAACATATTTTTATGGCGATACCAAGATTGTAATGAAAAATATATTTTTTAATCAATAATCACTTAATATAATTTATATATATATATATATATATATATATATATATATATATATATATATATATATATATATATATATATGATATAACTTAATATAATATATAACACTAAAAGTCTGAGGTGTGGATAGTGGAGACTGTGAAGAAGCTTAACCGTCGAGCGTCAAAGCAGACTTCCCCTTTGAGCCCAGACTGATGAAGAGCCAAGCAGCTCAGCTCAGACAACCCAAGAGATGGACGGAGACTAAAACGGGTTAAAGGATCTGAGATAGACGACGTCTCGCCCCTGAAGAGCCTTCAAAACAAACCGTGAGACCCTGGAATCACTTTATGCACAAGAGGCCAGTGAGGGATGATGAGCTCTCTGTTTGCTGGAGCCAGTTGGAGGCCTGGAGGACCAGCAGCAGACCTAGAGACTGGATCAAACCTGCAAGAGCTGCAGGCGTCAATGTGGCAGGAAAGGAGCCAGACCATCGTGCTGCAATGCTGTAATGTTACGACCGTGGAAATAAAACAGGAGTAGAAGCAACATTTCCATTCAAATCAAAGTAGCAGGATCAGAGCAGCAGCCATTTTTATGTGTAGGCTACTGTTGCCATAGAGAGAGAGAATACAAGTGTAAGGCACTTTAGCTTGGCTTCACTTCTCAGAACCAACGGACTTTGCTGCCTGGGTCCACTAAAGAATAGCAGGAATATAAGTGGAGAACACTTCCTTTCTTATCTTGGTTTCACCCACAGCAACATAAAAGTAGCGGTAGCAAAGTAATGCAGACAGTCCACAGGACCGGTGACTCAGATGGGACGACTGAAGAATCTATCATACAGTATATGACCAGAAAACATGCACTGATTTAAATAGCTGAATACGGCTTCAATATTGTCAAAAATACCACAATACATTTAGGCAACACATTCATTTGATATGCTACACACATGTATCTAATTGAAGTCAGATCTATGGTGCCATAGAAGCGGCAGTGATATTAAAAGTCTATTATTCTTCTGTGATTGATGTGCCAGCTGTCCTTTCTGCATTTAGCATTGAAACTGTGCTGCACTTAGTCTGGTGTTGAGTCCATTGGTTACCATGGTGATCTACCTGGTAAGAAGTGAACCACCTTCTACATCATTTGTACAGTGCGATAGTTTATTAAGTCATATAGTTTGAGTATTCTTGATTCGATAAATAAGTGATTTGTGTGTGCCCTGTAGTTGGCATAACGTAAGATTCTCAAGGCTCTTTTTTGAGAATTAACAAGGGCTGTGTGGAGCCTTTATATGTGTGTCCCCACACCTCTGCACAGTATTGCAGGTGTGGAGAGACTAGTACGCAATACTACAGATGAAGTGCTATGTATATAATTAAATCACAACAAAATAGTTTGATTCGGGTTCATCCAGCTGTAGTAAACCTAGATCCAGTGAATCCATCTTGGTGAAATCCACCGAGCACCTCTGGATAATGTTAGGTAGTCAGACAGGACGGTGTTGGGTTTCCTGGTGTTTCTGGGACTTCAACATAAGCAGCAATAGTGGTGATTTCAGCCATGATTAGTGAAACGTTGTGTCTACATGGAAGTAAGCCCCGCCTCCTCCCCGGCGCTTCCAGCCCGTTTGAACCTGTCAAACTCGAGCGAGTAACCCAGGTCAGAAAATTCTCTTCGGTCTGGTGTGAACATACCTTTACAGTTCATCCATCTGATTCAAATGTACAGAGAGAATGTAGAGTCACATCAGGACAGCCTGTCTTAACTCACGATCATCAGCACAGCGTCCAAAATTGGAGCCGTTTTTACAGCATCACTAATGAAGGACAGATTAGAGAAGGAAGGGACGGCCGCGGAGGATGGGAGGGAAGGAGCTGGAAAAAGAGGAAGAGCTGACTGATCTAAAGTGAAGGGATGGGCTCTCGTTACTAATGCAGGGCAGATGACAGAGGGGCATTATGGGATCTCATCACTATGATAAACAGCTAAATATCATCAACGTGGGGGAAACAATGTGACCGAACTCCAGCGTGGAATCAATCTGTCCTGCTGAACTACTGTGGCCTGTGAGCTGCTGGCTGAACGTCAAAATGTGTCAGTTTGAGAGCTTTGTGGGTGGAAACATGGAACTCCGGCGCTGCCGCCCTAAACACCACAGATGTGCCTTTGAGCAGGGCAGTAAGGGCACCACGACTGTACTGAGCAGCTGCCAAAAGGCAACCAATCGTTCAGCCTGATGGAGGCACCACATCTGTATTTTCTTTATCTGTGTAATCATTTGCATCCACATGTTTCATATAGAAGGAGAGAGGAAGAAACCCAAGAGAGCGAGGCAGAAGTCTTTGTGTTTGTCCCGACATTACTGGTGCAAGTCAGCAGGAGACTCTGGAGAACCAAAGACAAAGAGTACAAAATAGTGAGATATAAAATACATCCATAGTGACGTCATTTAACCAGAAGCCACAACTGTCATGAATGAAAAATGTATTCATTTATATCTGTTCGTAAATATATGGAAATGTGTGTATCTTGCATTTTATTACAGTAACTGCTAGTTTTGATAAGTGCTTTATAAATAACCTTCATTATTGCCGTTATTATTATTATTATTATTATTATTATTATCAACCACAAAAATGTGTTTGTTAATGGATTCACCTTTATTTAGCATGAGATTAACGGCCTACAATCTAGCGTTAAATATTAGATTACACAGGAAATTAGCATTTTCTGATAAATGTGGTGTTTGCCAAACTAAGAGCCAATCAGCTGTTAGATGAGGCGACAGCCAGGCGTATCCCATCATGCCCCAGGGCTTGCAGTTGGTTGAGAGGCTCCAAAAACTGCGCCCCTCTTGATCCCGTGAGCTTAGCGTTGCCCACGTGTTCATGATGTCAGAGCAAGTCGGATCAAGTCGGACACAAAACTACCCAGCATGCATTGTGAGGTGATCACCAGTGATCGATTCTGTGCAGGCTCATCCCCAACCAACCCTCAGTTATGTCCCACCTGATATCGTGTCTCACTGGGGAATACGTCCCCATACAAAGACTCTGGAGAAGATTTGACTTTAATAGCGCCACCTATGGATCTGTGATCCAAACTGGATTTTCTGGATCACATGTCATTGTCTCACCTTCCATTTTTAAGTGCAAGATTTCAACCTCAATGTCCACCTTATACAGACTGTACTACCGATGTGACATCATCAGATGTGACTCCTCAGTCACTTGTGCCAATAAATCTGGTTTCATAGATATTTCATATATTTTCTTGTTGCCCTCGGCAGATGAAGCACAAAGGTCAGAAGAGTTTGAGTTCAGGTTTTCTGCTCCTTTTCTCTCTCTGATGTCCAACCAACCTGTAAATCAGCCTCTGAGCTGTATATGCCACTTTTAAACTGAAGCCAGAAACACTGGAGCTCGCTTCTCCGTCGCTGAACATCAAAACCACATTTTCCTCCGAGGCTGAAGGCTGCTGTAATAACACCAGACAATTATACGAGATATATGGATACGCTTTAGCCCGAAATGTCATGATGTATTGTGAAATATCAAAACATAAATTCATCTCGGTCAAACCCACTAAAATGGAAATCTTTTAAAAATCCTCACATCAGATCCGCGATGAGAGGTACGATTTTAAACGCTCACTTGGGGCCAACATTTCCTTCTGAAAGCAGCGATCCATCACCAAGGATTCTTCACTGACACTCGTCAGATGTGGACTCAGAAGCGGTTCACATCAGACTTCATAGTGATTACACTGGATCCTAATCCAAACACCTGAAAACAGGATTCAGCCACCGCTAGCTTTTTCTGCAGTTTTTCTCACAGTTGAAATATAAAGTCAAAGGTCGTTGCTTGTTATTCTTCCTGTTGTCTGTCATGCGTAGCTCTCAGCTTCTAGTCTCTGGGACAATCTCATGGGGGTCTGGGCGTCCTTCCCCAGGAATCTTACAGAGTAGATGTCATTTCCTGTATTTTGATGCATTTAACGTGGTTTGATACTTTTATCTGTTATAACATGAGAAAGAAATATGGGTACATTTTGCAAAGTGGTTGGCTCCTGTCAGATCACATATTAAACGTACAGAAATGGATCCATGAATAATTCAGAGGATCTGTTTATGCTGGCATGCAATGGCAATTTCTGTGAAATTAATTATCAAATCAATGAGTTGAAGACAGGCTGCACGGTGGTGTATTGGGTAGCACTGTCGCCTCACAGCGAGAGGGTCCCGGGTTTGATTCCCAGGTCGGCCCTGGGTTCCTTCTGTGTGGAGCTGAATTCTTTCCCTTTGATAATAACGAGTCATCACAACGTGAGCTGAGCTTCTATTTAGAGCTCATTAAATCCTGGTAATTAACTACAATACATGATGAGGACCAGTCACGCTTTTATCTGGCAAAACAGTGACCCATCGATTAACAACTGAAACTGAAAATAGCACCGAGTGGACATACAGACACTGTAAAAGTGGGCGGGTCCAAAGCAATGATTTTAAAAATTGTAGAATAGGTCCGACACCCATGTTTTTTCAAGGACTGGAAGGTGAACTCTGATTCAATACCTACTTCACTTCAAGAGTAACTAAATCATCAGCTGAAAACCAATATCTATATCTAAACCAGTGTCTGTGCATTTAGAAGTGTTGTCCAATAATTCGGTTCTAATCTTCACATTGAACTATTTGAATTCTACACCTTGTGTTATTAATACACAAAGTGACTGCCTTCTCTTTTGTAAATGAAGGTCCATTTAGAGTCAAATAGGCATTAAAGCAGGGGACGCTTTAGGGGCGGGGCTACCATGTGATTGACAGATGACTTTAACATAGCTGTAACGTGGGCCTTGAATTAACTTCACACTCTTTAATGAAGGTCTGATCATTCGGCTTCTAAGAGCTTCCAAAACACTGATTGTGCACAGAAAAATAAGACAAAATATTTCTGTTAAAGGACAGTTTCAGGCTTTAAAACAATTAGATAGATATTCATTTCAGTTTTGCTTCAATTAAATTCAGCTGTCTTGGCATCATCTATATTAATGATAATGTTTGATGCCGCTGACGTCTGATTGGTGCATTCGTGTTACATCACTTTAAACAACACAACGTTGTCAGCTGTTCCTTTGTACCATCAGTACTTTGAGGAGTGACTACGTGACTCCTTGAATCAGGGTAACAGTCTGTTGTCTGTGACAGGAAACTGTTGCAGAAACATGGAGATCAATAAACGATATGTCTGCACTGTTTTAGAATAATTGTCTCATTGAACATGGAGGTGAAGCTGTTTATAAATGGCACAACAACTGATGTGTAACCATCAACTAACAACATAAACTGAAAGTAAAACATTTTCACCATTTATCGTTTTAACTTCCATCCATCAGAAAGAAGAACTAATAAAGGACTTGGGAGGAAGAGAGAGAGGAAGAGACAACGGCTGCTCGACAACAACACTGGCAACTCGGCGAATGCAACGACAGATGGCGCCGGAGAGCACGAGGACGCCTGGGGACGAGAAGGACACACAGATCACCCTGACAACTGAGGTGACGTCAGCAGGAGAGTCTATGATCGTCATGTTACAAACACACCGATAGTCACCATAATATTAGGAAATCCAGCTTTTATCGGAAATAATCAGCTGACATTCAGTCACTAAACGTTTCCAAAAAAACATTTAACAAATATTTATCAAAGTAAACTTAAACAAAAGACCAGCAAATCCTCCAAATATCCCAGAAGTCCCTGCAGCTCTGAGATTATAGGTGTCAACCATAGAACTAGAACAGGAGTAGAAGAGAAATTGAACCGTTTTCAGTGGTCATGTGACTCCAAAAGAAAATGATGATCAATATAAGCTGTTATGGTGACAACACACGTCAGTGAGGCTGGACGTCACAGTTCACCAGGAAGAGAGAGGACGCAGCTCTGGAGACGGATATATCCATCGATAGTTAGCTAGGTCGCTAGGTAGCGAGTTAGCTAGGTATCCTGTCCTGCTCTGGAGATATCTGCCTCGTTAGTGTTGCCAACTAAGCGACTTTGTCACTATATTTAGTGAGTATTCAGACCTCTAGCGACTCTTAGCTTTTTGTGGTGTGACTGGAGACTTTTGGACACTGACATGAAAGCATGTATCGTTCTTACTCTTCCACGCCGCTGCAGTCAGAGCAGGAGATGACGTCACCCTCCGCCTCCAGACTGCAAATCTATGACTGGATGGGATTTATTCCATAACGTGAATGTGTGTTTCAATAAATGTATATTTGGATGCTCAAGTTTTACTGATATATTTTGACCGTTGACCTACAAATGTGTGCATGATTATTTGCAGTTTTGTAAAACATTGTAAAGGATTGTCTCCTCACAAAGTAATGTCCAGTTACTATCTTATGTGTCCGGACAACAAAGGACATGTGAGTTAACACGCAGCTAAATGTGGACATAAAGTAACAAACTGTAGCTGTTAATAAATATAAAAATAAATCCATTCATGAAAATGAATGATATAATATATAAAACTTCCTTCAATCCTTGTAAAGTGGATGCTCTATATACTGTCTATAAAACACACACACACACACACACACAGTATATATGTATGTTTCTCACTGTAGTCCAGGTTGTAATAAAGCTGCAGCCTTAAAGAATACAGTAAATACAATAACATCAGTGATGCTTACTCAGACACAGCTGGTTTTACTGCATTTATAAAATCATAATGCTTGAAAATAATTGATGTAGGATATCATCAATTAATATAAAAAAACATAATCCCAGGTTTAATGTGTTTATGTGAACAGTTTTTTTTTATCTCTACCTGCTCAATCCGTCCCAGTCTTTCCAAGCATGCATTGTGCAGAAAGCAACCATCGACTGTATGTAAGAAGTGGACGTAGTTGTCGTGAGTACGGTTTAGAAGGTTGTGTTTTTGGGGCATTTTGGCCGTCACCAAAACTTGAAACTAGAGATTGGGACAATAAACTCATGTTTACAATGTTTACTGAGATAATAGATCCTATCAAATGAGTCGTCGCCCCCTGATGGCCAGTAGAGAGCATTTTAATTCTCATTTTAATGCACTTCAGGGTTTGCTTCACTTGTCAGAACTGGAGTATGCTGCCTAAAAGCAAGGCACTGAACCACTTCAGGGTCATACGTCAACAGCCCTGATGAATGTGCGTCAGTAAAGGTGAATGAATGAGTCAGCGAGGTCGAGAGAAAGTTGAAAGTCATCTTTTATTGCACAATAAAAGATCACACGAACCATGTTGAGACTCATGAGGTCGGTCCACAGAGTTATAGATACAAACAGGAAAATAAAGGAGAATAAAAACCCCACCAACGTGACTTACTTAACGACCAGGAGCAGCCACTTCCTCCTCTGTTCTCATTGGCTCAGTGACGTAACGACAGGAGCTGTGGACGGTCAGACATCTTTGAGACGGTTGCTTTCAGACAGGAAGTGGGAGGAGGCGATGAAGCTCCCCGTCATCGTCATCACTAACAAATACAAACGTTTGTATTCAACGTGTGGTTGAAGATGCTGCTGCTGCTGTTTTCTAACAGACGATTAAGTGTTGAAGTTTCTCTTGAAAACAAACTCAAAGCGAGGATAATCTTTGAATGTTTTTAATCTTATTTGTTTGTTTATTCAGGCTTCAACACTTTCAATGAGCAGAAACACAAGATTCATGTTTCCACCTTTAAACCACATAATGTTGAAATTATATTACCTTCAGCTCTACAATTCATCAGCGTTCTGACAAAGATTTTTTTTCTTTCAAAATTCTTATTTAGATTTTTTTTCTCATTAAAGTGACCCCTGTCTGGATTTATCACATGACCTGGCTACGTTAACCTTGTAGTCACATGATCTTTGTCCCGTTACAGACCTTCTACAGGGAGGTCAAAGGTCACTCCGACAACATGGACGCAGGTCAGGACCAGTGTGATGAGGAGCAGCAGCAGCAGCAGCAGCGTGTGACGGTTTGGTTTCCCACGGACAGTGAACTCATCACACCAACAGACTGTGACAACATCTTCATTCTTACATCGTCTGTCCTCTCGGTTAGTTTATATGGATACAAAGTTAAATAAAGTTGAAAATATTAACTGGAGCTTAAACTGTGGATGATTTCTTTTATCAGTTTCTCTGATAAATTTTCCCCCCAATTTCTTCTAAAACATGGTCACAGACTACACTAATGCCATTTAATCATTTGGATCAGCTGGTATCCCTTTAGATTGGATTATTATGGTATGACACAAATGATTAGCAGGTGGAAAAAAAACACAAAGTCAAAACTTCATGTGAACCAAAATGTTTTTTCTTTCAGAAGTTAAAGAAACAAAACCAGCCACTGATGAGACGAGGATGTAAGAACTACACAATAAATACATTATTAATGATAAGAGACACGTTTACAACATGTTGAGGTGATTTTTCCGTGAACCAAACACTGTTAAAGAAGGCATGGTGTGACATGAACAGAGACATTGCCTTGATTGACCTCCAACAACTTCACCTGCGAGCTGGTTTCCATTGTTGACACAAGAACAAGCCAGTAACAGGACATGACGACGACATGACTGTGGAATCAAAGTTGCTTTTAGCAGCTTCTCTTTTACTGGAGACTTTGGGGGCTTTTTTTCCCTCCAGGACTCTCAACAAAAACAATCAAATACTGGAGTTGGATATAAAGTGTGTGTCTGTCTGTGAGCATCTCAAATATGTAGATGCAAACAGTCAGAGAATATTGTAACATTTTACTCCACAACGTTGTCGTAGAGATTTGAGAGACTGGACGATGCGTTTACATGCAGCCTTATTGTTGTAAATGTGATACAGCTCATGGAGACACTAACAGATTTTCATGAAGACGTGTCGATATTATTCATTGCATTTTAACTGGAATATTGCATTCATGCATATGTCACTGCTTAATACAATTAAAACACATAGTATTGTGATATTTGATTGTATCGATACACACCAAGTATCGATCTTTTATTATATAAACTTAATATTGCAAACACACGTTAAACCTTTTGATACGAGTTGCTTCATCAGTCCACTAGATGGTGCCGAGTCATGGTTAAGTCAGCTGATTGACAGGAAGTTTAATATTCCACTGATACTGCTTCTTCATGCAGCTTCATACTGCGATGAACAACATGTACATCATAACTAACTTAACTTCCATGATGTTGAAAAGAAGGCGTGTTTTCTTTTTATGAGCATCCATCTCTCCTCCAACCTCACAAACGTTTGGTCTGTGCTCGTTGGCGTCATTGATATTGTGAATAAAATCAACATTTGTCAGTGTGATTCAGAAGATCCAGATGTTTACAAGAGCTGCATCACATCGAGAACAATAGTGGAATATTAGTGTGCATGTAAGTGATCGGGATGGAACATTTCTACGTTTCTACAACTTCCCACAAAAAGGATCAGAGCCCGACCGATTTATCGGTTAGCCGTTTTAATCAGCCGATATTAACCCATCGTAGATATATCGGTATTGGCATATACGCCGTCCGATATCTATATATCAGCATTAACTTTTAAAGAATCTAACGTAGGAAGCGCTGCTGGAATCATTATGAAATGGTGGAATACATAGTGTGCCTATTACTTTCATTAGCCGTACAATGTACTATGATGTGATACAACATGTATTGTTTACTCCATAATAAGGGAAGCGACCCCAACCGTCTCATATGGGTCGGGTTCTGGGAAGGATGTCAAACGTTAAATCTCTACAACAAGCTGAAGAGTAAAACGTCACCCAGAAGGTAAAGCAGAAAACAGAATCATCTGTTGCCGGGGAAACGGACGCCGCCATGAAGAAAGAAGCTATTTAATGTCACTTGAGAGGCACTGGTAAGAAAACAGTCACTTTGTGTTAACTCTCCGTTTGTGCTTTTGACTGATTGACTTTTGGGATTTGATGACAGCAGTACCTTCGCATCACTGCTGGCTTGAGAACCTCAAACACATGACGAGGCCGACGGCGCACACAAACACGGTAACATGTCCCTAAAGGTCTACACAAAACAATGCTCGCTAAATAAGGCATTTACTTTGAAGGATACATAATGGAACTAAGAGAGAAAGAAAGTCATATTTGGTGAAAGTTTGGCAAAGCAAAAGAAAAGTAGAATAAATTATATGTAGCCACAAACTCGTGACAAGGCAACAACCATGTTCTGATTTGTTTTTTGTTATTTCGTGAGCCGTCAGGACGAAGTAGAAACACAGCTTCACAGCTAAACGTGTGCGCATGCATGCACAGACAGACACACGCGCACACACACGCACTCGCCATCATCACACTCACACCAACACACACACTAGACAGCACAGAAACAGGTCAACATTCACTAAAAGACGTTGTGCAAAAAATGATGTTTTCATGTATGAAAACAAAAGTGAAATCATCAACGGAAACGTTTTGACATAAAACCCCCAAAACACAGACCCTGTTCTGAAAACCAGCCTCTTGCATCCTTGAAAGTACAGTACAGTCCGTTTGATACCGAAGATCTGTCAAGTATATCGTTACCCATGGACAAACAAACGGCGAAGGAAAGAAAGGAACGGCAATATACAGCGATAGATCTACATATTTAGTATGAACGGCCATTAAAACTAATGTGAGGAAAAGAAAGGAGACAAAGAGCGACGATGAGGCACCCAACCTGAACCGCAGGTCCCGCCCCTTCCTGTTCCATCTACACTACTCCCTTTTACTGGACAGACGGAGGACAACGCCTCCCAACACAGGACCAAAGAGACGACAGGACAGCTTCTCCTGCTTCCCGTTTACAGGACAGGAAACGGCGCCCCTGGTGGCCACACTCGCTTCCTGCCTCAACTCTCAAAGTGACGTTGTGTGTGAGTTCAAATACAATGTTTCCATGATCTGAAACAAATTAATCTCTGGATTGTTCTCTGCTTTCATCAACAAAAGCAAACAGGTGGATTCTTCTTGTTCTGGTTATCAACGTTTCCACGATTATTATTATTATTATTAGTATTATTCTAGTGTGAAGAAGAGCAAAGAACGTTTAACTTCTTATAAAAAAAGAAAAGAAGCTTTAGCAGCAATGACATAGCACTGATAATAAAGTTAGTATAAACTAAATATATGGGTGAGCGTATCTAAAAAGGCTGCTGTCTTACAAAACATTCACGTCTGGGATTTATTAATCTCATTTCCTGTTAATATGATCTCACATTAGGCCTCATTCACAAACGTCTTTTTTGTTTTCTTTGTTTCGGGGTAAAAACAGAATGTAGCTGATGTTTCTATAGTTGATTGTTTGAGGCTGCAGCCTTCCTCCAACGTGAAGCACAGTGAGATACATTCATACAGTGATGCTCTGTGTTCTCCTGTGTTTGGATGAAACACAGTTCAGTAAGATTCAGTCAAAGGTGAAACTACCGATTAATATATTCATGTTATAATTCCATCTGCTTGTATCCATGAATGCAGATAAACGTGAACGCTAGGTTTTCACTGTGTTTTACAAAACATGATGGTCCTTAAAATGAATAAACATCTCATCATTAAAAGAGTGACAGCATGCTGTTTTATATCCACTACTAAATATGACGGCTCATGAGGCGTCTCCATTTCACAAATATGAAGTATTTTTAACAACGTTGATATTATTATTTAGAGGTTTAAGAATCCGATGGAGAATTTTATCAGGAACTTTAACAACAGATTTAAGAAGAAGCTTTGGTGAATGAGGCCCAATGCTCCTAATTTTAGTCAAAACTAACAAACATTTATTATTCTTTCTGATTTGGTTGAACTTTTTTAAATCTTTAATCTCTGAGTCACATCAACAGATTTTTAAGAGCTTCACCCTTGAATATTAGGGTCATGTCTACTTCACTATCATCGAGGGGGGAAAGTGTTTTAGTGTCACATGTATGAGAGGACGCTGGTTCAGACAAGTCCTGCTTCAGACAAATCCAGGTTCAGACAAGTCCTGCTTCAGACAAATCCAGGTTCAGACAAGTCCTGGTCCAGCCGGCAAGGTTAACCTCCAACACTAAAGGTCACTCAGTTTAGTGGAGCGGCAGAAAAACAACGAGACAACTTTGACCTTGAACATGAACTGCTCTTCCTCTGATTCCTTCAGAGCCACAACTCGACATCATCGTCACACACGCCAAACTAAAAAAAAGTTGCAACACGCCATCTTGGACCACCAAAGCTGCTCCTGGGTCAGATCTTTTTGTGGAGGAGTCTCAGTCTGGATGCAGAATGAAGGGAGGAATACACACAAGATCATTTCTTACACTGGTTTTTGTATACAAGGAGGAGTGGAGACGGTGGGGGAGGGGGGGGGGGGGGGTATATAAACATAACCAAGTCGAATATAATCATCATTATCATTAGTCAGCGTCATAATAAAAGTCTTTACATGGACATTGACTGACAGACACGGCACAAACTTTACACTGTTGCTGAGTAGGAGGAGGTCTCTCCTCCTCTATGCTTCCTCTCCGTCCTCCTGTCTCTGCTCCTCAACGTCCTGCTTCTCCTCCTCTGCTGCTTCTCCTCCTGTGTCCTCCAGTCGCTCCTCTTTCTCCTCTGTTGGAGGGTTATGGGAGTCCGGGTCCAGCCCCTCTTCGGCGGGAGACAGTCCTGGTTCTGGAGCCGAGGTAGAGGGGACGGAGGCGGGCGAGGAGGAGGCCGGGTGGGAACTAACATCAGCCTTTACTGTACTTTCTCTCTCCTCGACCTTCCCCTTCTCCTCCTCCCTCTCTCCCTCCTCCCGTCCTCTCTTCCTCCTCCTCTTGGGGCTCCCCGGGCCCCCATCACCAGCTCCAGGAGGCATGGCGGGCAGCGCCATGATGCCGCCGTGGGGCAGGAACATGTGCGGGTACAGCAAGCCGTGGGACATGCCGGGGATCAGGAAGGGGTTGAAGGTCAGATGGCTGCCGGTGCCGGCTCCCAGGTGTGCAGCGCCGAGGTGGGCCCGGCTGGTGGCGGTGATGAGGGCGGCGGCCTCCGCCATTCCTGCTCTTTTGTTGGCTTCCGCTGCTCCTTTCTCCTCGCGGCTCCTCTCCTTGTCGCCTCCAGCGGAGCTCTCTCTGTCAGCAGACGTGGTGGACGACGGGCTGGCTGCCTCCGATGTAGACGGGGCCGTCGTCGTGGTGACTTTGGCGGCAGACAGCGAAGAAGAGGAGGAGGAGCTGGGGTGAGGAGGCGGCGTGTGGGACAGCATGGCACCAACGCTGAACAAGGCGTGCTGTGGGATCCCAGCCCCATGGGGGTGCGGGATGCCGTGCAGCATCATGGGTAACATACTCAAACCATTCTTGGCGTCGTCTGCCGACGCCCCGGCTCCGCCCGCTTGGACAGCGGCAGAGAAACCGTGTGGGAATCCAGCCGCCATGATTCCAGAGATGGGAATTCCCGGAATACCACCGCGGAGGTTCTGCATGGCCACCATGGAGTCCATGCTGCCGATTAGTCCGCCGTTCATGAAGAGCGGCGGTCCGAGGCCAGAAGAGGCGGAGTCAGACACGGACAAGAGGGGCTTCGGCATCTCACTGCGAGGACGCCGCCCACGCCGCCGAGAGCCCGGGTCCCTGTTCACTGGTTCTGTCAGGATGCGAGAGAACTTCCCCTCGGGGAGGAAACCCTGCAGGAGGGCAGCAAGAGGTCAAAGGTCATGAAGAACAGTCACGGTACAGAACGTGAGTCTGAAGCCGACCAAACACCAATATTTAATAACAATAATTTAAACATTTGAACGCATCCACCTCGACGAGCCGTTACACAATGAATCCAGACGCTGTTTCGATGAAAACAACTCAATAAAATAAAGAGTGAGAGGTTTTTCGAATTATCAAAGTTATAATTCATAGGGACAACAAGAGCAGAGATTATTTATGTATAATATAATATATATATATATATATATAGTATAGTAGTGAACTTGATCGTGATGCTGTGTTATGATTAAACGATAATTAATAATATTATTATAATAATCATATATTATTAGTGCCATCATAATTATAATTATTGACAGTATTATTATTATTATTTCTATTATTAATAGCAGAAACAATAATGAACCTGGTTATTATGAACTGACCATTAGCCTTTTATTACAGTTGACATGTAATAAACGTATGATAAACACATTTAGACGTTAATGATGATGAGAACTAGTTCAATGCAGCTCAGCTTTCACACACAATAACATGCTTTCTGGCGCCTCCCAGAGGAAAAGTGACCACATTGTAACAGTAACGTGTGTTCAGGAGCCTGAGTGTGTTCATTACAGGAAAAACAGCAGTGACAACAATGAGCTTGTGACGGTGCACTTTTGCTGGAATTAACTGAACATGAATATGTCCTGAACGTGACTATTCCACATTTAAAGGTCTTTTTTGTTGTTGTTTACATTGTTTGGGTGTGAAAGGCCTCTTTACTCACCGAGTGTTTGACGACGTCAGCCCAGTCTGGAGCCACGTAGTACTCCGAGTTGGCATCCAGCCACCTGGACAGCTCTTTGATGGCCGGGGCCATGGCACCGCCGAGCTGCAACAACACAACACGGACACTTATAGTGTAGTATAGAGCCACAATAGTCTGCTGGCCTCTCAGCTCTACGGCACTGGACACTGAACTTTATCAACAATCACATTATTTGTTTTTGGTCTGCATGATATGACATTATTTTTAATTGTTATTTGTAAATGTTAACAAGCACAAAATACAATGAAAATTATGGTAAAAATATATATAAAACTGCAACGGATGTTTGCAGTACGTGTTTTTCTCTCAATATTGCCCCCCTCTCGGCTCTGTCATTTTTTTTCTATCCAGGATGAGGCAATATATATATTTCTGTGAGTGTGTGTTTTCTACCCTGCGTCCGGTGCCTCGGTGTACAACAGGAACCCTCTCCTCCCCAGTCAGAGAGTTGATATCCAGCTTTGTGGGGTCTTTACAGCGATGTCTCCTCTGCTTGGGACGTTCCACAAAACCATGTAACAGACCTGCTCCAGACTGCAGAGGAGGACAGAGGACAGGACGGAGGACAGGACGGAGGACAGGACGGAGGACAGGGGAGGTGAGGGACAATCATGTATGACGTCCAGAAAGAGGGTCAAAACAGTCTTTAATCATGTAGATAAAACTATAAAGGTGTTACATAAAAGCACAAGCTCCTCCCACAGCAGGTACTCATGAGAACCATGAAGGGAGGGTCAGACGTACATGAGAGAAGGCAGGGAGGTCCATGCTGTAGCCCGGGTTCTGTCGCAGCCACTCGATCAGACCTTTACTGGCTGCCTCTCGGTCGATGGCCACAATCTCCGGCTGAGGGGGAGTCTGGGTGGGGGTCGGCGTGGACGAGGAGGACGGTGTGGGGGGGCCAGCAGGTCGCTCTGAAGGAGAGGGGGACGGCGAGGAGGTGGAGGAGGAGACGGAGGAGTGGCTGACCACCTCCACTCGACCCTGCAGCTGGAAAGACACACACACACACACACACACACACACAGACACAGGTGGAGGTGTTTTAACAATTCGGGGAAAAGAGCTTCCCCTGGGATCTTTGGTATTTTCCCCTGAATGAACGAGCTGCTGTTTCCCACAACAACAACATCAGAGCTAACTTTCGCCGTTACTCCTCCCTCTACCCACCTGAGACTCTGGGAGGTGCAGTCCTCTGCTCTTGGTGAACTCAGAGTACAGAGCTTCAACGTTTCTCCTCCTGCCTCTCCTCCTCCTCAGTGAGTCGTCTCCTCTCAGGCTCCCATTAACTATCTGCCCCGTGACGGGATGGATGAGCCCCGCCTGCAGAATCCCGGCCATGTCGATACCCACAGAGCCCGGGAGCGGCGCTGTGATGGGCGGTGGCGGCGGCAGCTTATGGCCGATTCCTGGTGCAACCACAGCCTCTCCTGTCCCAGCACCACTGGTGGTGCTTATTTCTCCAGACGGCTTGGTTAGATCTATGGCGGATTCTTGCCAGCCGTTAATCAACATGCCTCCTGCGCGATGAGAGGGCGGCGCCACTACGGGAGCAGTACTACTGGAGCTGGTGGTGGCGACGACGCTATGGCACGACGATGCCGACTTCCCAGATAAAACCTTGGCAGCGGCTGCAGCAGCAGCAGCAGCTTCATAGTCGAACGACCTCCGACCTCCCGCTCGTTTGAGCTCAGGGAGATAAGGAGGAGCCACCAGCCTCTCCTGTAAGAGAGGCAAGGAGGTGAGGCGCCAAGCTCCGCGCCCACATGCGCCGCCCCGCGACATGTACTGTCAGAGTGGACAGGGTGGGTGAGGGGTAGACAAGGATGGGAGAGAGATGATGGCTTTGTTAGACACACATATGGACTGAGACACAACACAGTGGACGCTACCAACCAGACCTGGGAAAACCTAGTTACTGAACCTGAATTTGTTCAGCTGAGTATTTAGTAGTGTTGTTGATTCAGGT
The DNA here is from genome assembly GCF_963514095.1 of Eutrigla gurnardus. Lineage (NCBI taxonomy): Eukaryota > Metazoa > Chordata > Actinopteri > Perciformes > Triglidae > Eutrigla > Eutrigla gurnardus. Next base: position 27,867,719 of record NC_139916.1, on the reverse strand, counting down.
CCTGAATCTTAAACATTTAACTGCAAAGTATTTTAATTTGTCATATTGTGGTAAAAGGTAAATAGTAGCTAGTGTGTAGCTAGTGACCTGAATATTGCAAATGAATTGAGCTATGAGCTGATCTGGAGTCAGGTGGCGGAAGCAGCTAGTCCCGACAGTGTGTAACGTTTTGGATGAAACACACTGTACAGACCTTAAACTGGGTATAAATGAACAGTGTTTTCCTATCCTTAAATGTCTATCCTTTAGTTTCTTTAGTTGAGTGCTAGTGAATGAAATCACTTACGTGTCTACCTGCCCAAGTCTGATATCAACATGTATAGTATAAATACAGAACACATTACAGAGACAGGAACTTTACAGAGAAGCAACGGAGCAATGGTGTGAATGAGAGATGTCCAGCGCTGCCTGATCAACCTGGTCACGTGTTTTCTGTTCTGACTTAAGGGCAACATGACATTATTAGGGTTTGGTGTTGTTTGAAAATGTTCGATTCCGATACAGATTGCGATACCTTGAATTCAATACCGATAAGACAAGGATCATTTTTTAAATTAACGAAAACCTCATATCCTAGTAGAACGACCATGTTTCTATAAATGACTCTAGAGGTACAGATGTGTTAGTACGTTGTTAACCAACCAGCTACCGCCACACCAAACTCTGATGTTGCTTGCTGGTGAATGTTTGTCTTGCTTTCTCAGGCAACGGACCGTAAAGCACCGACATTTGGCACCGTTTGTCGATACCTTTTCTAGTCTTACACATTCTATACTGTACCAATAAAACTCATAAGGAAAGGTTACACCAAGTGGATGAAGCATACATAAGTTTTTATGTAAAACTTCTTCTAAATTTGTGTCTGTCTAGCACTATTGATTAGCTGGACACCACTGGATGAACCATGGCATGAGATAGTGGAGATACATATACAGATGACAAATGCATAGATATGTACAACACAGGGAATTTCAGTCCTACATTTGGTGGCTCTCACCTTAGGTAGTCTTGTGAGAGGGGGAGGGATGGAGAACCCTGGCCCAGCACCCGTCTGCTGGACCCGGGGCTGGCTGGGAACAGAGCTGGAGGCCGTGGTGGTGAGGAAGCTGGCTCGGTGCTGGTGGTGGTGCTGGGCTAAACTGTTGGCCAGGCAGGAGTTTGCAACCACGGAGCCGGGCGAGTCATACTGCTCACTTGACGAAGGCCACTTCCCCTTCAGGATGGCGTGGCAGATGCTGTCCAGGCGGTTGATGATGACCCGGTCCTGCAGGGAGCCATACGACAGCATAGGACTCTATTCATAGCATGAAAGTGGCTGAAGTGTGAATGGGTTCCTATCCTCTTTAACTCTGACAACATGAGAGGACGTTTATCAATGTTCTACAAAAACAGCATGAACAAGCCTAATTCAGAATGTATCTTTTTTCATGTAAAGAACCTGTGAATATTAGATTATTTATGAATCATTACAATATTATAATAAAAACAATTTCTAAATAAATATTTGTATTGTCATATTTTGAATTTGTATTATTTATATTTTCATCACTCTAATAATAATACAATAATATAACTCTTAAATATATCCTACGAATGGAAAAAGGGGCATTTAAAATAAAGAAATAATGATTTATTATAGTTTTATTGCTTACACATTTAGTGCTTAACATCTGCAGATTTGCACGTCATGTAAAACTACGTCTAGAAATAGCCATTTGAGACACAGATGGCAGCACAGTACCTTGGGCCACTCAGAAAAGGAGTAAAGAGCTTTCTCCTGTAACAGCTGAGCGATGGTGGGCTCCCTGGAGTCCTGGAGGCTGTCAGGAATCTCAATCATGGAAACAGGAGCTGCAAACCTGGGACTGCCAGCGTAACCTTCAACCATAGCCACTGAGGAGAGGAGGACATGCCACAAGAAGCACCACGTTTTTAGACATAATGCAAACAACAGTACACTACTCGGTGGTTTACAGTCAAGGGCGGCATGTGTGCTTAAAATGACTAAAGCGATGAGTAGTGAGCTTTGTTCACATACAGCTTATGTCAATAAGTTGTCGTCAGTCTGTGCTTTCTTAGTTGATGTGATCTATCATCTGCTGAGCAGAGAATTGTGGGTCAGAATAGCCAGAAAAGTATGCTGGCTTGCATATTACAGAATGAATGGGATGAAGTAGGACAGGGCTATTCAATTAGTTTTGAATGAGGGCCGGTTGATGGAATGAAAAATATGGCTTGAAAATGATGAGCATCACATTAACAGCTACAGATACTGTAAAACACTACATCGACATATGAGTGCATATATTGTCTTATTTTATCAAGTAAAATATAAGTTAAAGGTTTACTCAACAGCTTAATAGTTCATAGAAATTCAGGTAAAATAGGTTAACTCAAAACAAACCATATTTAATCAACATAGGCTGCCTCCAAGTGTTGCCTAAAGGCGCACTCACACCACGGCCATTCGAGCCGTACCGTGCCTCGGCATGATTGCCCCCAACAAGGGGTCTCCGCCGCTTTGCATTCACACTGTACATACGTCATCAGGTCCTAATACTTCACACGCATGGCTTGATGTTGTTTTGAAGGAGCGCCATCTCTGCATATATTTATAGTCAACACTCGACCTGCATCAGCGCATGTGAGCACGAGCGGATCTGCGCGAGCAGGCAGCGCGAGCACAGTGGATTTTAGCCACACAGCATCATTTTTATTATAAAAGTACTGGTGTGAGTTGAACCGGACCAGTACTTTTATAATAAAAATGACGAGTCTGAAGAGTGCAACAGCTTATCAAAATACAGTGTCAACTTTCCGTGTTTTCAAAGTAGAAAGCGACATTGTGGTGGTTCAACGAGGCAGACGGTCATCAGAACAACGTAAAGTACATGAAGAAGAACGTAGCGGGGGCACGCGGTGAGGATTGTTGTGGCCACGAGTCTTGCGGAGCAAGTCTACACTGCTGCGTGGAGATGAGAGAGGGCAGCTCTAAAAGGGACAGTAGATATTCCTTTGCCGGCCAGATCCGGCCCAGGGGCCGCCAATTGAATAGCCCTGCAGTAGGACATGCTGGTATATTTGGCAAACTGAACTTGACATCAAACGTTCTGAACAAGTACGTCCTGAACATGTTGTGAGCAGACACATTCTCGACAGGCATGTACTGAACGAGTACGTTCTGAACCGGTACCTTGTGAATGTGTTCCTTCTGAAGATGCTCTGAACAAAAACGGACTGAACAGGTACACTATGAACACATACGTCCTGAACATGTACTGAACACATTCGGAATGGGCAACTTCTGAACATGTTCTGAACTGGTACCTTCTGTACTGTAGCTTATGAACTGGTACATTCTAGACACATTCTGAATGGATATGATCAGAATAGGGACATTCTAAACTTTCTAAACTAAAAGTAAGTTCCAAACAGACAAGTTCTGAACATGTCCTAAAGAGGTGGTTCTGGGGCGCTCAGATAGCTAGGTAGAGTTGGCGCCCCATGTAGGCTGAGTCCTTACTGCAGCAGGGTTCAAGTCCGACCTGTGGCCCTTTGCACACTTTCAGAAGGTACCTTCTGAACCAGTTCTGAAGGGGAACCTTCAGGGCAAGTTCTTAATAGGTACATTCAAAACAGACACATTCTGAAGAGGTACTTCCTGAATGGGTAAATTCTGAACAGGTACCCGTCAACTGTTATCTCCTCGCTACCATCCTCAGAACAGTTCTCCTTAATGCCTACTGAGGAAGCCTCCTCCATCCTGATGTCCTCACTCTCCTCTTCTTTGGACACTCTCTGTCCCCCAATCTCACGACCTGCGCGATCATCTCCCCCCCCTCCCTGGCTGTCTGAACCTCTGCGAACCAACAGATCATTGTTGCGAGCATCAGAGAGAAAATGGAAGAAATCGGGCCAGCACGAGGACCTTACTCACTACCACCACCTCCTCTCTGACTTCACCTCAACTGTTTCGGCAGCTAAATCTGCCTTCTACCTGGCAAAGATCAACTCTTCTGCCTCCAACCCCAGGAAACTCTTCTCCGTGTTCTCCTCCCTCCTCACCCCTCCTACCCCCCCCCCCCCTTCCTTCCTTACTGCCGATAACTTTGCAACTTACTTTACCAAGAAAGTAAATGACATCAGCTCCTCATTTACGCCTATTCCCTCCCAGAAGACATCTCCCCCAACTCTCGACTCTGATGGTCTTACCAGCTTTACCCCCCTCACCTCTGAAGATGTTCACGCACTTGCTAAATCTAACCGTGCCACCACCTGCTCCCTCGACCCGATTCCCTCCTCTCTTCTCCAGGACATCTCACACGACATCTTGCCATTCCTCACCACCCTGATCAACTCCTCCCTCACCTCAGGTGTCATTCCAGCGGATTTTAAGACAGCTACCGTGAAGCCTCTCCTTAAAAAACCCACCCTAGACGCTACTGACATCCAAAGCTACAGACCTGTATCTCTTCTTTCATTCCTCTCTAAAACCTTGGAACGTGCCGCCTACAACCAACTGTCATCCTATCTCTCGCTGAACAACCTCCTAGACCCTAATCAATCAGGATTCAGGACTGCTCACTCCACTGAGACGGCCCTCCTCACAGTGACCGAGTCCCTGCGAGACGCCAGAGCCTCGTCCCACTCCTCCGTTCTCGTTCTCCTCGACCTATCTGCTGCATTCGACACAGTCAACCACCAAATCCTCCTGTCCACTCTGGCTGAACTTGGCATAACTGACTCTGCTCTCACCTGGTTTACATCATACCTGACAAATCGCACCTTTCAGGTCACATGGAATGGCTCTATGTCCAAACCCTGTTCTCTGGACACGGGTGTCCCTCAAGGCTCAGTATTAGGACCGCTTCTGTTCTCACTATACACCAGATCACTAGGTTCTGTTATCACATCGCATGGATTCTCCTACCATTGCTACGCAGATGACACCCAGCTGTTCCTCTCTTTTCCCCCGTCCTCTGACACTCACATTGCAACTCGCATCTCGGACTGTCTGGCTGACATCTCTGTCTGGACAACTGCACATCACCTCAAGCTTAACCTGAATAAAACCAAACTCCTCTTCATCCCAGGGAAAGACTGCCCTCGCATGGACCTGTCGGTCACTGTCGAGGGCATCACAGTATTGCCGTCGTCAACTGCGAGGAACCTGGGTGTAATCCTCGATGACCAACTATCCTGCACCCCCAACATCACTGCTGTGGCCCGATCCTGCAGATTTGCCCTCTACAACATCTGCAGGATTCGGAGCTTCCTCACAAAGGATGCAACGCAACTCTTGGTCCAAGCACTGGTCATCTCCCGCCTTGACTACTGCAACTCTCTCCTGGCCGGACTCCCGGCCTCTGCGATTAAACCATTGCAGCGTATCCAGAACGCTGCAGCACGCCTTATCTTCAATCTACCCAAATTCTCCCATGTGACCCCCCTCCTCCGTGACCTCCACTGGCTCCCTGTTGCAGCACGCATCCAATTCAAGACGATGACACTGGCCTTCAGGGCCATCAATGGAACGGCACCCATCTACCTTCAAACACTGGTCAAACCTCATGCCCCGAAGCGAGCACTTCGCTCCTCTACTTCAGCTGGCCGGCTGGTACCACCATCGCTGAAATCAAACAAATGTCGCTCAGCAAAGTCCAGACTCTTCTCTGTTCTGGCGCCTCAGTGGTGGAACGAACTCCCGACTAATGTCAGGACAGCTGAGTCATTTGCTATTTTCCGAAAAAGGCTCAAGACTCACCTGTTCAGACTTCACCTCGACTAGCATGACCCACTAACACCCCCCCCCCCCCCCCCCCCCCCCAAAAAAAATAATAAGAAGAAAAACCCTTACCTATAGCACTCTGAACGTAGCACTGTTGCTCTTGAACTACTAGTTTACTCAGATGAGGACCTAACACTTGTTCTATTTTTAGCTCTTACTTTATCAGCAATGATACGTTGTGGTTTCCTTGTTTCCTTCTTTTGACAAATGTACTTATTGTAAGTTGCTTTGGACAAAAGTGTCTGCTAAATGACCTAAATGTAAATGTACCTTTTCGAGCAAGCACGTTCTGACTGCTGACGCTGCTCTAGTAGATTAAACAACAGACAAATAACTAGATATAAATTAGATAATAGTTTTCTGGAGCTCTAATGTACATCACCCTTTTAAAACAGTTCTCACCTGGTGTAGCTGGCCTCTCCTCCTTCACCTGGCCTTTCCCAACCAGACTCTCTGAGGGGTCCACCAGCCCTTCTACCTGCTCCAGTTTCGGGGTCAGGACTGTGCTGTCAGCCTCCAGAAGCTCCTGCTTGGTCTCAGCTTTAATCTCAGGTAATGCTGTGAACTCAAGGTCCTCCGGCTTGGCCTCAGGTTTGACCTGAGAGCAGTCCGGGTAGACTGTGAACTCCAGACCATCTGGCTTGGCTTCAGGCTTGATGTCAGATGTATCAGGAAAGGCAGTCAACTTTAAATCCTCTGTCTCTGTCTCAGTCTTAAGCTTAGCTACATCTGGATATGTAACAAACCTGATAGCTGGTTTTGCTTCAGGTTTGATTTCGGTGCCATCCGAGTAGGCTGCAAACTGGAGGCCAACTGGTTTACGGTCTAAGCTCTCAGACTTCATGGGTGCACTTAGATCTTCAGGTTTGGCCTCCAGAGTTTCTGGTTTGACAGGATAGTCTAACTGCTCAGCTTTGGTCACCAGGTTTTCTGACTTGACGCGGTAGGAAACAAATTTTCCATGTTGGAACTCAGAGCTGTCGGGACAGACATCCACAGCAGTCTCTGTCTTTGTGTCCTCGACCTTGACTGGCAGCGTCTTTTCCCCACCTCTGTCTGGTAACAGAGAAAAATTAAGTGTGTCAATACTGTTGACAGGTAGAGACTTGATTTCATCTTCCACAAGCAGATCGTCTTTGTTGTCCTGATCTAGGGAGAATGTCAAGACTCTATTCTTGTGTTCTCTGCTGCCATCTGGCAGGTTCAGATCTTCAACTGGACCTTCATAGTTTTCCTGATCCATGGGCACTTCAGTTTTGAGTCTAGCTCTGTCATCGCTCTTGGACTTTGATGCTACTCTAGCAGGTGAGATCGAAGTAGTAGGGCAGGAGGGTTGTGTGTATTCAGAGTAAATGCTCTGCAGCACCATCTCATTGGGTTTAACGTCTAGTTTCACTGCAGTTTCATCACAGGGTTGAACCACTGGAACATCCATGAGACAATCCATCTGTCCTTCTGAGATCTCATCCACCTGATCTGCCAAATCTGTCCTCTCCACTGCACCGTCCTCTCCAGTTGTGTCCCCCATCAATGTTTCAGAGTCAAGAGAGTTTCCGAGTGTCTCTTCCTCCACCGCCTGATACAGGATCAAACCATCCACTTCATCTCCAGGCGCTTCAATAGACTCGGGACACGCAAGGCCACCTTGTTCCAGCTTTCCAAGATAGGGGTCCACGCCTTGCCGTAACTCCTCTTTATGGTCTGATTTGTCAAAGCTCTCCTGAAGGTCTTCATCCTGTTCACCAAGGCTGGGCTCTGACACTATCCCGTCCATCTGTGTTACTTCCATGGGTTGATTCAAGACTCCCAAACTCTGATCTGCGCCTGTGAGGATAAACCACAGATATTAATACAATTATGTGGACAGCAAATTTAAATAAAAGCCATGATTAAACAATCTTCCAAATTCTTTGGATTCATTTCATATTCAGGATCAGGACCATAGTCTGTATACAAGATGTTGATGGAAAAAACACTAACATAACTGTAGGGTATATATTAGGGTATATATATATGGCAACTATTTTAAGAATCCCTGGTTGGTTGTTTTATTGTGTTTTATTGTGTACAGCTCAGGGATTTCTGTGTACATAAAATGATTCCATGAAGGAAGGTTAAATTTTGGATCCAGTTTGTGAATAAGTCCATGCTAATATATCCAGCTAGAGTCTTGTTTATGTTCTGTGTTTCTGGTGACTTGGCAACATATTATCGTAGCTGATCAAATGGAGCTGGTAGGTCAGCCTGCTGGTTGACTTTTCTCAGCTTCAATCCGGGAACTTTTCAGACACAAATAATTGTGGTATCCCATTAATTTAACACCGTTTATTAAAGTTGGATGGCCAGGACTGATCCTTTTTTGGTATTTATACTTCTGCAAATTAGTATTTAATCCAATGTTTAGTTTAGATTAGATTATCTGAGTATCAATTTATTTTGATAACCCTAGTAGAGAGAGTGCAAGTTTAACGTTTCACCTCCAAGAACCGGAGGTTCATGCCTAATCAGGACCAGTGTTTTTTAAACCATGTTACTGGGTCACCCAAGTTGGACATTTCAGATCCTAAAAGTTCAGACTTTGAGGTATTTAAAGAGCTTGCTTCAAGTAACAACTTTTAATAATCCTGACATCTCTGGGATGTGAGATCCAATAACACACCTATAGTTACTGCTTATCACCATAGGTGCTGCTGCCAAAGAGAAGGAAACATATCTTCAAGGTTGTAATTAACTTTTTTTTTATCCTGATCACAGAATATTTATCATTCAACTTTGACAATTTGGATTGTTAATAAATTGAAAATAGTTTCATTTTTATGATTCTCATACGATAACTATACTTTACCAACATTTTAAGAACCACAGTTTTTCCAGTGAGCACTCCTGTAAAAGCAATGCATTCTGGGAGACATTGTAAACACTACAGGTAGTTTTGACATACCTTGGTCTTCGTCACACTCTCCTCTTCCCATCCTTTGATTTTCTGATTCTTCCATGTTCGCACGCTCCATCGCTCCCCTCGATAAGTCTTCCACTTCCTCCACCTTGTCGTCAAACTGGAACCCGGCACCTCCTTCCTGGCCATCTCCTTCCTCCACAGGATTGGCCAGGCTCTCAGTGACATCAGAGTGGCCCAGCCTATCTTGCGGCTCGTGGGCAGTGATGACAGACAGAGAGAGAGGAGGAGGGGGGACATAGGGAGGAGGGGGGCTTGCCGACAGGTCGGTCTGATCAGCGCTGGGCTCCTCGCTCACACCGATGTCCTGAACACAGGAAAGAGTCAAAATGAGATCAGCTGCAGCCAAAAGTCCTATTGTGATGATCATCTAAATGTTTACTAGGCAATACGAGATAAAATACTACGAAAGATGAATATACTGTAATTAGAGTTACTACAAGAGGACAGAAGGTCTCAACATGTCAAGATATAAAACAACAATTTATTGTGTTAAAAACGGGTATTTCAATGTCAGATAGAGAGTAGAATCAGATTTCAGTGGTGGCAGGGTAGGATTGTTTCTGTGATCCAAATATATCAAATAACTCCAGCGTAAAATCAAAGACACAACATTTATTGAAAAAAGACAGACGTAATAATTTCCAAAATTCACAGGACCTTTATCCAACAAAATGTTCTGCTCCAATTCATAATTGTTGGCATTCAGCCTTTGAAAAACTAAATTTGACCTGCGGTCAAAAAAGAAAGTTGATTTAATAAAAAAGAAAATTAATCACTTTATTCAAATTGAGGATTTGTTAGATAATTTTAAATATTTAAAATCTGAATAAAAGATATCCAACCAATTTGGAATTGTATACAAAACATATTCGTATTTTCTCAATTATAACCATGTGCAGTTTAAGCTACTTCAAAGTACTATCTGTATGAGAGTAAGTTCTAGCATCTAACATCTAGCATCTTCAGCAACAGCTTCAGCAGGGGAACCCAAACTTCCCTTTCCCGGGCCACATCAGCCAACTCTGACTGGGGGATCCCGAGGCGTTCTTCGGCCTAGGGTGCTCTGGTACCACGTACACTTATGCATAAGGATGCTTTACCATTAAAACCTTGATAGAAGGTTTGAATGTAAAAACTGAATTAACAGAACTTTACTTTTTCCTGCTCCACTGAAAAAAAAAATGTTTTTCAGATTGTAAATAATTTAATCTGCACTACCAACCTTGAAGAGCATGTAGCTGGAGGACAGCGGCTCCACAGGATCCCCTGCAGAGGGGTGAGAGGGAGAGGACGAGGGTGGGAGGCCCAGACACTCCTCCAGAGTTCCACCTTCCTCCCCTCCTCTGTCTCCCCGCTGCGCCTCCTCATCCTCCTCCTCCAGAAAGCCGGCCTCCAAAGTGGGAGGACCCAGGATTGGATCGGACTCATTGAACATGTGATGAGCTGGACTGGAGTGGTCTGTACCGTCCCAGGGAGCCTGCAGGGACAACGGTGGTGGATGAAACACGGATTTTGCATTGATTTCTACGGTGGCTCTGAGATCTCAATTCACCGCAATTCAAGAAAACAGATTCAAACACTTAACTCAATATTTATCAGATTAACTTCTGTGACTGCTAGCATATATTCCTTTTTTAATTTCAATTCCAACCTTGATAACAAAGTCATATTTTTTGCCAGGTTGTCCACATTTAAGATAATCCTTCACATTTGTCCCACAGTGAGGACATGTGCAGGGTTACAGCAGCAATACCAAGATAGACCTATACTCAATAATGAAACTCTAAAAAGAGGATCAAACTAAACAGTTATTGCAATTCACAAAATTTTCAACCACAGCACAATGTCATAATGCCCAAACAACACGAGTGTATTCAGCTGCGTGCATCACTTGTTACTGTCCCCTTGGAAACAGTTTCCATGGTGTTGTGACTTTTTTGCAGAGCTTTTTCTAAATGCTGCACAGAGTTATCAAATTGATGATTTACTGTATCATTTGAGTTTTTTATCATTTGCAGTGTTGAGCTCTCTGGACATTTAACAGAGTAAAGGAGAAAGGAGAAAACAGATCATGGTACCTGTAACTGATCCAGCTCCACCGACGGCGCCATCAGCCCCGTTTCCTCCGAGGAGCCCTGCTCACCAACAAGCACGTCACTCCTTAGTTTTGAATCGAAGTCTGTTCCTCCGACCCCGTACGAGTTGAGCATGCTTTGACCTCCTGCAGCCGAGTTGAACGGGAAACCGTTGAGGGCGTCTTTGGAAGCCTTCCCTCCGTGCAGAGCGTCTGCAGACATGGCGTCATGCTGCAGCGAACCCAGCTCCAGGGTTTCATCCAAAGGAGGACAATCGAGGAAGTCTCCCCGAGACCCAGGCACTATTCCCAGACTTGGTGAGGCAGAGTTGTGGGCATCCAGCGGTAGAGGATGGAGGTGAGAGGAGGAGGAAGGAGCTGATGGAGGCCCAGGGTGATGCTGGTGGTGATGATGGTGGTGGTGGTACTCAGGAGGTTGAGGGGAGTCATACAGGCAGCAGTGAGGATGAGGCAGCTGAGGATGGGATGAGGAGGACGACGTGGACATGCCAGGATGAGTCACCAGGTGAGGGTGGTGATGACTTTGAGGATGAAGATGAGACGGGTGTCCCCTCACGTAGTTCCTGTGAGCTTCCAGGAAGCTCAGCTGGGGGTCGTTCAGGATGTAGAAGTCTGTGCGGCTCAAGCCGTGGCGCGCCGCCCCGATGAGGAGGTCACGGTCGTGTTTACCGGACTCCCACCAGACCGGGAGGTAGAGGGAGGGGCGGCATAGCTGGAGGCGGGCCGACAACAACGGGTGACGGAGAACCTGAGGGAGTTCGAGTTGCAAATGTCAAGTTCAGTTTCAGCCTGGCTTTCATTCCCTTTATGTTTTGGTTCAGTTAAAACATGATTTTAACCGTGTTCACACCAAACGCATAGTGTAAATTAGCTTCACTCGCATAGGTTTGACCTAGGGATCATTTGTGTCACTCGCACTAGCCACCACATAGAGGAGGCGGGGCTTACCTCCATGTGGACACTAAGGAGGTTTCATTCATCATGGCAGATACAGATACACCAGGAGCTGCATTTTATTATAAAAGTACTGGTCTGGTTCCACCCCCGTACCGCTCACACCAGCAGTCTGAGGCACCAAGCCCGACCCAGAATCCTGCTGTGTCCTACACAGTCATCAACGTTATTTAGTCATAAATCGTCTCGATAGCAGGGGGAGATCCAAATTCAACACTGAGATAATGAGAGAGACGGCCTATCGATTAAAGCCGACGTCATGTCCACACTGCGTACCTGTGCATGTGAGCGTGCATGAACTGTACCATACTCAAATCCACCTCTTCCAAGCGTACCTCTTTTTAGCATTACGGCTACAAAAGACACTACGTGGACCTCATTCGTGCATCTGACATGAACTCATCCCCAGCTCTCTCGTGTTGGAGATCAACTTAAAGGCAACATTAAAGCTAGTCATAAATAAGTTTTGTTATCTACCTGCTCTCTGATCTTTCGCAGCAGCTCGATGCGATATAAAGTCCGGGCTGCTCTTTCTTCTGTCAGCGGCTCCACGAGCACAGCAGGATCCACCAAACCTGGAAGACACCAGAGGGACGGTGAGTCAACACACACACACACACACACACACACACACACACACACACACACACACACACACACACACACACACACACACACACACACACACACACACACACACACACACACACACACACACACACACACACACACACACACACACACACACACACTACCTTCTTCCTTCCTCGGAGGCAGCTTGCAGGCCGTCCTACACATGTTGACGAAGGAGTTGAAGTATCTCTCCAGGCTCTCGTCCGTCTTCCTCTCCAGCCGGGCCAGCGCTCGGAACTGGGACCAGTCGAAAGATTTCCTCTCCGGGTCGTACACAACGCCAAACGATGACACGGTGCGGTAAAAATCGGCTTGTTCTCGACGGGTCCACCTGAAACAAAGAGAGAACGTTTCAAATATCACTAATGAAATCTGTGAACAATTCTAAAAGATTTACATCAGGAATGTTTCAGAAGCGACACAAAGAGAAACCCTCCATTAACCTCCAGACACAGACACACATTCCCTTTACATCAGTACTTAAAATCAACGAGATATTAAGTTGAAACAAACACATGCATAACAAGACAACCTGCTTTGAACGCATTACAACTATAATTCTGTTCAATATTATCACACTATATTAGTATTTGTTCAACATATCAAACATTTTGATCTGAAATTGTTTCCAAGACGTTTGTTGGTAAACTGTGTGACGGGTTTGTATATCAAAGCTCTGTGTTTTTAAGAAGAGCGAGAACTGAATCTGAAGTAGGTTTTTAACTGTGTGAAACGGAGTCTTTCATCTCAATAAATATGTGAAGAGTCTCCATCGCTCAGTAAACGTATTGTTGTATACATCTGCAGTATGAACAGCTGAAACAACTCTGCATTAAGTTACTGCTAATGCAAACCAAACACTTCCTGCTGCTGCAGCTTCACATGAAGGCACTGAACTGACTTTCATTATGAAGTAGTCGCATCATAACATGGTGGTGTTTTTCAGTGAATTTCACGCTGACTTTAACTATTTTAATTTAGCACCCATGGATTAAGCAACACTTTCAGTGTTCAATCAAATAAAAGCCTAATATTGATCTTCTGATTTGAGGGGTTTCTGTCCGTTACCTTCTCTGCCACTCCAGGAACAGAGGATCAGGTTCTGTGGCGACCACTGAGCACCGGCGCAGCTCTTCGCCCAGTTGCCACGCCAACGGCCCGCCAGCGTGATGACTGTGAGCAGCTCCGGCTCCTCCCATCCCCATGCCAGCGAGGCCGTCGTGAAGCAGGAAGTCGTGCCTGAGCAGCGGCTCGCGGCGCAGCGTGAAGCGTTGGTAGGCGGTGATCAGGCGGCGTAGACGGGCTGTGAGGGCGGGGCCGGTGGGCCAGAGGGGCCGGGCTTGAACAACGTGGAGTGATGCCACGCCGGTCCCAGTTCCTGCTGTCGACGTCGTGGTGACCAGCGTTGCATCCTGGGCGCACAAGTCACCTGACATCTGAGAGTCTGTGGAGGAAATGACGGGAATGTTGATCCACATTTTGACCTGACCTGCGACCTGTGGAGTCGTGGGGAGGCGCTACCTTCTCCATCATGATCCTGTATGACTGGAGGCTCAGAGATTACAGGTGATTTCACATTCCCTCATTCACACCAGAACAACGTGCAACAAGTGTGGGCGGAGTTCTATCACAATATCCAGAGTGACATAGCAATTAGATGTCTGTTAATTCATTGAGACAATTAAACTATCAGAAGTCATTTCAGCGGTGAAATGAAGACTTAACTTTAGAGATGAACCGTCGAGGGAAAGAACCTCTTTAACTGAGCGAAGGTGGAGAGAAATCACATCAGTGCCTAATGGATGTCTTAGTCATTACAGGAGAAACTAAAAGGTTAAATTCCCTTTGAGATGCTACTGATTAAGTCTCACCTGGACCGGTGCTGTCAGGTTTGTCTGACGTATCCGTGCTGGAGCAGGTCTCCTCTCCCTGTCCATGAAAACACACAACCAGCAGAAATAAACCAGCATTCTGTGGAGCAGACACTAACAGTAAGGTGGCACGATATACCGGTTCAGCATGGACGTTGCGATATGCAAAGTCACATTGCAGGAGTCAACAGAATCAGACTTAAAGAGAAATCTTTTGAAACCTTGCTGCTCTCGTCTCGATCCTCCCCTCCATCAGCTTTGCCTTCAGCTTCATCCTTCGCTTCCTCAGGTTTGCACACGCTGACAAAAGACAGGACAGAAAAACAGCTTTAATAAGTGTTGAGCAGCGCTGCGTACGACTGACCACAAACCTAAAGCAAACCTGTCGGAGAAAACTACGCGACTGAGCTGCTCCGATGCAGCGACGCCGATCCATCGATGTAAAGAAAACAGAACGGTGTGGAGGAAGAGCAAAGGTGTCAAACCAATAAGGAAGAAGCTCGGCAAGAAACCAACGCTGCTTCCTGTTTTTAATTAGTATGATGAACACAGAAACATGTGAAAGGTGTGTTCATGCTTTGTAAAAATATTAAAAAGGGATGCACAACCAAATTCAGGTAGAACATTAATGCTTCACAAGAGACTGTCTCATTGCAAGATGGGATATGATTTTATTATTATCTCCTCATTTTTCCAGATATTTAATGGCAAGAAAAGAGGAAAAAAAGTGAATGGTCCTTTCTATAGCCAGTTCTGTTGGTCCGTTCTGGGCTCCTGTAGAGTAGGGACGCGAGGATTTTATCTCAGATCACGATCAAAAGGTTGATCATGGAGAATTTTCGTTATGTCTATAATTGGAAATATCATCACAAGTGACTTGAAAAAGCTCCCTAGACCACCATCATGGTAGAGAAGTGAAAATAGCCTGATTTAAAAAGTATTTTTATGCAGGGGGATCCTATGATTTATCATCCTCTGATCTGCTTGACTGACAAACAAATCCGACCTGGTAGCGTTTTCCTTTCCTGTTAGACACCCACTGAGTTAACATGATGATACCAGGAGATCTTCGTGGCTCACAATTGCTCTGCTCAGCTGGAAGCAGCTTCAGGTTGAACAGGTAATAAAGAGAACGACATCTTCAATTACCTTCAGGAAGAGGATCAAAGCTTTGTGTTCAAACATCTACACAGCTCTGATGTCAGCCAGAAAATAGGTTTCCCTCACTACGCCTCGCTCTTCTTCTATTATTCCTTCAGAACTTCTTCATGAAAGACTCGTCAGTAGAGTGAAAGTAGCAGAAAATGACCATAAACCTTTAGCAGTTCAGTGGAAGGCTGCAGCACAAATCTGAGACTGTTGGGGAATACACCTGCAGCCGTGTGTCAGCCTGTCGTCTGTGTGAACCATTGATCTGGTTTCTAAGGACACCCGACGGTTGTGTTTCTACTGTGTGTAGAGCAGGTGTGTAGGCGGAGAGGAAACGCATCAGGGGATGGACGTGTTGTTCACACCAGTGTTGGCATCTGCTGCTGTGGGTGCTACTAGAGACGCTGGAGGAGGAGGTGGCTCCTTGTCTGAGGACATGTTTGTCCCTGTCTCATCTCTATGTGTAATAAAGACGACCAGCTGGACAGAGTGAATACTCACTCAGAGCTGGGAGCTGAATGCATGTAGTCTGTGTTATAATCATCTTTTAATTTGACAAAATTAAAATTTGGTATCATTCATAAAAATATTTGTCTTTTACTGTTGACTACATATGTTCTTCTGAAATAAAGGGGCGGGACTTAGCAGAACCAAAGCTGGGTTGCGGTGCCGGTAAAGAAAGGACGGATGGGAATTGCGTCTTTGCTGAGAACACAAGGAAATGATGGATTCTGGTATGTTGCTGTTTAGTGATTTAGGAACACAAGGAGCCCAATCTGCCCTTTTAAATTAATTCAACTTAACTATGCCTGGCAGAATAAAAATAATCTTACCAAAAGAAAATACCCAGAAGATGTAGAGGAGCTAAAGTCAAACACGTTTACAATGAAGGTGTTTATACATAATGTGTGTGTGTCCTCTACCTGTCAGTCATGTCAACGACTCCCTCCCCTCCTCCTTGTTCAGCAGTCAGCGCTGTCACATCTGGCATCCCAACTCTCTCCAGGAAACACATCTCTGGATCCGCCCTCATGGCGTTGTACCGCTCGTAGCCTGGTGAATGAAACACACAACGCATTAACACACAGGCAACACACACACACACAATAATTAAAACATTTACCAGCAGTAAACATCAGAAACACACACACACACACACACACTAGAGGTGTGCATCTTCACTGCCCCCACGATTCGATTCGATTACGATTCACCAGTCTACGATGCGATTCGATTCGATTCTACGATGCATCTTCTTGATGCATCTCGATGCATTTCATCCTCAATTTTCTATATTACCACACATGGCTTTTTCATCAATTAAAACAAACAGTCAGATAAATATGAACTCTTTATTTAGAAAGCTGCTTTTAAATTCAGATGTTAACAAATTTCACATGTTTTGTTACATTAAGTTGTAAAGAAAAATAGAATTATAGGCCAAGCCTACCAACGTGTTTTAATTTGAATTCCTCATTCACGTTAATGACGACGCTATAAAGCCGTAAGTCCTTCGCTATAAGCTCCTACACACCGAGTTATCCTCTGGGCTCGCTCGGACTTGGATGGCAAATTTCTCACGGACTCGTCGATGTTTGGCTGTGCTGGTTCAGTAGTTTTCTCTCCGTTGTGACCAGAAGCTAACATTAGCTCATCGTTCCATCGGCTAACGTGGTTCCTCATATTAGTGGTGTTACCGAAGTATTTGATTTTAGCGTGGCAAGTTTTACAAATAGCATGGGTCTTGTCCAGTTGTCGTCGCGTCCCAGCAACTTCATGAAATGCGAAATGTTCCCAGATATCCGCTTTTAAATTGTGTGGATTTTTTTTTTAATCGCGCATCGTCTACCGCTACTGGTGGCTTTACGGTGTTGGCTCGCTTGTCCGTCCTTCACCCACAATGCAACTTGAACTTTACAACTTTATTGTCCAGCAGAAACGGGAAACGCAATAAAAATCGATTATGTGACGTTACTGCATCGATTCAGAATCGTCCCATTAAGCACCTCGATGCATCTTTGAATCGATTATTTTCTGCACCCCTAACACACACACACACACACACACACACACACACACAACAACACAACAAGCAACAATGACTGAATCTTCTTTAGATCAAATGAAGCCAACTATCCGGTAGACGGATATCGTGGTCCTCCAGCGGCCCTCACCGTGTTTGTGGACTCCTATGAGGAGACACTTGTCAGCGTCTGCATCCCACCATGTCGCTGGTATCTCTATGTAGTCGATGTCGGGTAGGGACACCTCCAGTTTACTGTCAACACAAACAGACCAACACGTAAACAAACAATCAGTCAGTCAGTTTCAGAACAGCCTGAAAGAAAACACTCAGTCGCACTGTCACATGACACCTTTACTGAGCGTCCGATCGCTTTGTTCTGTTCACTGCTACATTAAACATACAGGAGGACAAAAGCATCCAATAAAGCATCACGTCAACACGCCAGGACAGTTTATCAACAACCATCTGATCCATTAGCTGCTCCGTACCTGGATGGTATCCCCTCCACGGCCTGATTGGCAGCTTCACCCAGAACCTCCACCTTCAGGTAGTACAACATCCGCACCCTTAGCAGCACCCTGAGGACAGAGAGAGGGGGCTTAATGTGGTGTCAAAGGCATGACAGTAATAGATTACTTTCTCATGGGAGCTGAGGTGTTGCAGTGTGTCTCGCAGCTGCTGTTCTGAATTTAACAATGGTAATTGACACTATGGCCAATCATAGTGTAGCATCAGCAAACTCTGACCAGTGTTGTTGCTATAACGTTGTGTACTGGTGATACTCGTTACCAGGAGAGCTGGGGGGAGATTTTACATTAAAACCTGTGGAACCAACATTACAACGAAACACTTCCATGCTATGCTAACTACTGAAGGTGTACTGAATGTATTCACATAGCACGTCTGCTTTTTATTGTAACCGTTAATGAAATGTAAATGTGTAAACGGACTTGTTGCAGTGTTGTTTGAGGTGTTTCTTGTAGCTCTCGTCCTGCAGCACCACCTCCGGGTTACAGTGGACCAGCCAGTCGGCGTTCTTCACCTCAGGAACATTCAGCTGATTCTTCAGCTTCTTCCCCTTCCGACCCCGAGGAACCGGAGCCGATAACCCTGGGACAGAGAAATAACCTCCCCGTCATGGTGAACCATTACTAACCGTGGATTATGTATAACTATATTTCATGAAATTAAGTTATAGTTATAATTGTGTTGTGCCTAATTTGGGCATGTGGATGAGTGGAATAAAAAGAGACAAATCCCTGGTTCTGCTGCATCGGTCTTGAAACCGTCATGAGTAAAATGGTGAATCTGTGGAGTACGCTCTCAACTCTAACTGAAGGAGAGAATTGGAGGCTAACATTATAGTGCATGATAAGAGTGAAATGCTCACCAGAGTGATTGAGCAGCGCCTGGTCCTGACCCTCTTTGGTAGGTGTGATCAGATCCCAGATGAAGCTCTTGATTTTGTCGTCACCTTTGTAGTGTCTCAGGCAGTAAACCAGCAGAGCCCTGCAAGAAAAACACCTTGTTCACACGTCTCATTCAACGATGGCCGAGTGTGTCGAGGACACAGAGATAAAATGGGAGACATTCAAGTCAACGTAGCAGAGTGGCGGTCATATCTATTTGTACCGTAAACCGACTCACGTCACTAGGTTTTCTAGTAACGACTCTCATTGGAGTAGAAATGTTATGAAGCAGAGAGACACAGACGGAATGAGTACAATGTAACGACTTAATGCTTCATCCACACTCTGATCACAGGAAACAAGTGCAACATTAAAGCAGTGGAATTAGCAAGGCAGCTAGCTCAGCCAGCTAGTTAGCTAGGTTCCTATTTCTACCATTCATTAACGCTACACTGTGGTCACAGATAATAAGCCGGGCTGCAGGCTGGTGAACGACGGCAGAGCTGGGTCTAATGGTCCCTCCAGATCACTGCCTGTCACTTTGGAGAAAGACAACATATCTAGCTACCTAACTAACTAGCGGTCTAGCTACATAGCAAACTAGCTACCCAACTAACTAGTGGCCTAGCTACATAGCAAACTAGCTATCTAACTAACTAGTGGCCTAGCTACATAGCAAACTAGCTACCTAACTAACTAGTGGCCTAGCTACATAGCAAACTAGCTACCTAACTAACTAGTGGCCTAATTACGTAGCAAACTAGCTACCTAACTAACTAGTGGCCTAGCTACATAGCAAACTAGCTACCTAACTAACTAGCGGTCTAGCTACATAGCAAACTAGCTACCTAACTAACTAGCGGTCTAGCTACATAGCAAACTAGCTACCTAACTAACTAGCGGTCTAGCTACATAGCAAACTAGCTACCTAACTAACTAGTGGCCTAACTACGTAGCAAACTAGCTACCTAACTAACTAGTGGCCTAGCTATGTAGCAAACTAGCTACCTAACTAACTAGTGGCCTAGCTATGTAGCAAACTAGCTACCTAACTAACTAGTGGCCTAGCTACATAGCAAAGTCGTAGTGAAGTCTGATGTCTGTATGGATACAGACTATGTCAGGTCAAATGAAACAGACAGACTTGCCCTACTTACCTACAGATCACCTCCATGTCTCTCTCTGCCAGGTGCCATTTAAACCGACCGTGGTTCATGATGTCCTTCCACCGACCCCACCTGGACACACACAGGAATCAACGGAGAGGAGAGTAAAAATGTAGCTCAGATACATCTTCACTTCACACCACAGTGACGTTTGCTCCATTATGTTCACTGTTGACCACCAACAAGATAAATATCTCACAACAAGAAACTTTTTACTGGACTGTCCAATCTTCAGGTGTCTCGGCACACAGCTCGCTGCTATGGAGACGCTGAGGAGGGAACGTGTGCAGCAGATATGAACGAGTAGTGAAACGCACCCGAAGATCAGCAGGTTCTTTTCGACCCTGAAGCACTCGGCACGGAGGTACCGGCGGGCGCGTTCGCCCAGACGGCGAGTCCGACACGGACGCTCCTCCGAGTCGCTGTCCAGCTCGGAGAACTCCATCAACTCGTCATCCTCAAAGGAGTTGTAGTGACGGGTCTGTTTCCTCACCCGAGGGGTGTCGATCACCAAGGACTCCTGGATGGGAGGGAAGGGAGCAGAGGAGAAGAGAGAAGTACAGGGGAGGAGTAGAAGACAGAGTATGAGAGGGGAGTAAATGGGAGGGGGGAGACAATGATATCTTTATCCTCATGTCCATCCTCCTGTTCTCCATTCATTCCTCTGGTACTCCATCTCTATTCCTCCTCTCATGGTTCTCCTTCTCTACTCCTTCTACCTTCTTCTTACCTCAACAAGAAGGAAGATCATCTCCTGCTCAGCCTGTCTCCTGTTTAACCTTCAGTTCCCTTCTCTCTGTCTCTTTCTTGTTCGTTCCCTTCATACTTTCTTCTTCTTCTTCTTTGTCTCTCTTCTTCTACCACCTCCTCTCTTACTTCCTGTCCCTTTCCTTCATTCCTCCCCTGCTCTCTGTACCTTCTCAGACTTGGAGTCGATCTCCACCTCAGCGATCTTGGCCCATTTCTGCCAGAAGTTGGGGTCGTCCAGAGAGATATCCGTCCTGTTTCCAGATGAGATGAAACTGGCCTAAGAAAGAAAAACAGAGAAAGGCTTGATGGTTAACAGCTACAGACAGATGACTGAAGCTGAACGTTTTTCACTAATATATAATATTTGATCTTCAAGCCAAAATATTCCAAGTATTCAGTGTTTCCTCCAAAAAGACGTTGGAACAAAATAATAAATATATACAAATACACATTATTCATAATATTTATATTATTTTGTTATTGAAAACATTTTATTTTGAAGCAGCATAATCAGGAAATGGTTTAACAGGTCTGAGACAGCTGGTCTCGGCTTGACTCCAGACCTGGTTCTCCTCCTCTCTTGTTCTGGGTTTGTTTCTGGTTCAGGACTCCTACCTTGGCGAAGGTGGACCCCTTCCCTTCAGTCTGGATGGTGATGGTCTGAGTTCGTCTCTGAAGGATCTGATCAATGTCTTCCTCACAGAACTTGGAGCCCTCGTCTTCTTCGTCCATCAGGGCTCCGTATGCTCCTTTTTTCAACAAATCCTCCACCTCCAGCTTAGAAAGCTGCTGCACCTTCAGCAAAGAGAAAACGGGTTGCATTATATAATCCCGGCCACAGCTGATCACATCCCTGGAGAACATCTCCAAACTATCCTACAACATCCAATAACAGTATCTCACCCCGTTGAGACTTCCTTTACGGTTGATGTCCTGGAGGACGGCTTTGTCCAATCCCAGCTTCAGACTGGCCTTGTCAAACATTTCCCTCTCATATGAGTTCCTGGTGATCAGTCTGTAGACTTTCACCGCTTTGCTCTGGCCAATCCTGTGGCAGCGTGCCTGGGCCTGAGAGGAGAGACGGAATATAACAGTGTGATGTATTATTATGATGATGCATAATTAGTGCAGTCGGACATAAGAACAGCATTGGATGGATGCAGGTTTGTGCTTAAACCATCACAGTTTGTGTAAGCTGTAGTGTGAGCACCATCAATTGGGCTGCACGATATTGGAACAAAACCGAAATTGATGTATTTTTCCTGCAATATATATTGAGATATGCATGTGGCATAGTGCATGAAATGCATACGATACACATTTGTACAAGATGATAAGATACGATAAGACGAGATAGGATGCAGCCCTCGGCTCACCTGCAGGTCGTTCTGAGGGTTCCAGTCCGAGTCGAAGATGATGCAGGTGTCTGCAGCTGTCAGGTTGATCCCCAGACCTCCAGCTCTGGTGCACAGCAGGAACACGAAGCGGTCCGAGTCCGGTTTGCAGAAGCGGTCGATAGCCGCCTGCCGCAGGTTCCCTCTGACGCGGCCGTCGATGCGTTCGTACGTGTAGCTGGAGAAAACACGCAATAATAATGTCAATCACAATCAAAAATACTATTGTAAATAAATTACAAATACATTTCTGGAAATAAAATGACCTAACTTAATTACAACCACTCTTCTATAATAGCATAAATATATTTAAGAAAATATAGAAATAATGGAAATAATGATAAAGTAAAATACAATGTAAAGGATATAATGCTACAATATAAAACACAAACATAAAAACACAACTTTAACTTCAACTGTCCAGTGCAACTGCAGTATAAATGAGTATGCAACAGTTGAAAGTGATTGTAGAGTTTAATCATTAAAAGAGGAAGAGAAGTCAGATACTTTGGAGTCATGGTAGTCAATGTGTCTTTGCATCCGTGTCCTCACCGTCTCTGTATGAGGTAGTCCTCCATGATATCCAGACAGCGGACCATCTGGGAGAAGACCAGCACCTTGTGTCCCCCGGCCAGGAGTTTGGGCAGCAGCTTGTCGATCAGCACCAGTTTACCGGCTGCCTGGATCATGGCCTGCAGCTGGAAGTCCAGCGCGTCAGGACTGTGGACCTTCCTGAAGCTCTCCAGAATCTTCTCCTCGGCTCCTGGGAGGAGGAAAGAAGATGGAGGTAGAAGACGGGGAGGACGACAGAACTTGAGTTTTTTTATTTCTCTGTAAAATAACATATTTGTGTGTAGCACTTTGTGTGCAGTTTCTGGCTTTGTGTTGGGACTTCCTGTTGGTTGAACACGTTACTAGGTTGCAAAGTGCTGTGTCATTATAGATGGATAATTTACTGCTGATTAAACCAGATGTTCCATGTAATGAGGAAGAACAAGGTCAATGATTGTATCTAACCACAGTTAGAGATGATCGTCTGTCCGAAGAGTCCGTTCTTTGAAACAAGTTCATTCAACAAGTCGGTGGAATCGTGTCGACTCAGCGAATGAGTCGGCTCTTTGTCAAATGTATAAAGTTTAACCTTCATCGTCTGTCCCAGTATAGAGGGAATACCTAACCTTCACTCCAAGGCTTTGGCAAGTAGCCCATTTTCATTTTGATGGTGTTTAACATTAGTCTCCTGGTCCACCAGCGCCTCTACAGGCTATGAGTGGTAGCTCTACATACTGTGAGTCAGACTAAAAGCCCCATTTAGATGGCCTTTGACCCACCTTTCTGCCATTACGTTGGAATCATCTGTCTGAAAGGGGCTTAACACTCACACAGAACAAAACGGTCCACAAGACCGAGTCCACAAGACCGAGTCCACGAGACTGAGTCCACTGCGATACTGCAACTCTGGGTCTCTCCTCATAGTTTCCTAGCTGACCGGGATGCTGGTACCGACGGGATTTGAACCGTTCCCAGTCAGTAGGTCGACTCTCTTGCTAACCGAGCGCTGCGGTGACTCAGATAGTAAAATCAACCAATCCCATGAATGTGTGTGTGTGTGTGTGTGTGTGTGTGTGTGTCCTCACCTGTGATCAGGTAGGGGTGGTTGCAGCACTTGCGGAGCTCCATCATGGTGTTAATGAGGTTGGGCATGTTGTGCTGGTTGGCTCCTTTGGACAGGAAGGAGAAGTTCTTCTCCAAGATGGCTCGATAATATTTCTTCTGAATGTTGGTGAGCTCCACCTGCAGGAACACAGCTGTTAGTATCCAGACTGGTGAATATATATTAGTCCGTTTCTGGTGTCAAGCTGCTAACAAAGTTAGCTTCCTAATTTAAAGTGTTGAAGTCATCTTAGTAGCTAATTTTGTTGATAGTATGGCAGCAACGGTAGCAAGGCCAGTGTAGCGACCTGTCAATCACATGGTAGCCCCGCCCCTAAAGCATTTCTCTGCATCGGTCAACAAGCTCCTCTGCTGTTATAGAGATAACGTCTGTCTGTTTAGAAGCAGCTGACAAATATTTAGAATAAATACGTGAATTAAAAAACACAAACAACAGTGACACTATTTCTAATAAATATAGTGGATTTGATCACGTGGGAGGTGTTAAGGCTGAGTTATGCTTCCGCGTCGACACAACGCAAGGGGGCTTGTGGACCCCTTACGTCCTTGCGGACCCCCCTTACGTCCAATGCAAGGGCCCGACATGCACCTCCCAAAAATCCTAGACGCGCGTCGAGGCGACGCAACACCAACGCAACATCAACGCAGCGGCATTGGCTGTGATTGGTCCGCTAACTACATCCGCTGGAGACCGCTATCCGGTTTCCACTCATAAACACCGCCATTTAAACTTTTAATAGGCTACTTTTATTGTTTTCACCTCGTTTTATTGTTTGCACCTTCTCGCTTTTGCACAAAGAAATAAAACAACAAGTTCTGAAAAATTGTGGATGTTTAAAGCCGGAAAGTAAACAAATACGCTATAACGAGGCTAACGACGATATACGCCAAGAGTCTCGGTCGGTCGGTCAGTCTTTACAAAAAACATAGCGCCCTTTACCGGTGTGGCATTGAATTACATTTCGACACGTAAACCCAACGCAGAACCATCACGGTCTCCCAGCAACTGCGTGGCCGTTGCGTGGCCGTTGCGTGATCACTACGCGGAAGCATAATCAGGGCTTTAGGTGGGGAACTCAAACTCCAGGAGAACAGCAGGGAGGGAGCGGAGGAGAGTCAAACGCATGAAATGGATAATTATTATCAGAATGAGATACTTCATAACATACATTTATATTGTTTGTAGAAGATTATCAGTGTATTTTCTTGCCAGATTTGCTGGCGGGATGCAGAGAAAATAGACCAGAGAGTTAACTGCGTCCTGTCTGAACAGTCCAAGTGGGTTTCATGCTCGCTGAAAGGACTTTGTGGCGTTTCGCGGTCCAGTTTCTAATCTACGTCAAACAAGCACCTTCTCACCAACCCCTGAGCTCACATTGGGATAGTTGACAATTTCATTAAAGTTCCCATGTTATACTGTTTTTCATCAATTCCACACAGCTGTCAGAGGTCCAACAACACTGTATTCAATATGCATTGCCCCAAACCCATCCGTGGTCCTGAATCTCAGCTGTCTAAACCTTGCTCTGCTGAGAACAGGCTGTTTCTGTGTCTGCACCTTTAAATGCTAATGAGCCCCGTCTGTCATCGCCTACTTGGAGAGAGACGGAGACGATGCCGCTTACGCTAGCAGTAGCATGCACCAATGTTTACGTGGATGTATCGCTATGGCTCGCCTATGTGGCTCAGGTGAAGTTGCTGGGTCCCGTATGGTTGGGACAGATCCTTTTACGAGGGTCAGTGTTGAGGCAAAGCCAGCTTTGTACTGACCCTCGTTACTGAAGCAGTCCGATGTGAAGTGGTTAGCACACATACAAGCTAACACGAACCGTAGACGGCTCATTGTCATTAAAAATGAAACGCAACCACCGTCTCTTCTGTTCTTCTGGAGCTGGGACAGAATATAAGCACTTATGTTGATTTGTACAACCAACAACAGAGCAATCTGCGTGTCTAGCTGTTAGCTACAACAATTGTGAAACACCGATATCTCACTGCTGTCTCACCGCAGGACACACTGAACTTCACCTCGGTGATGAACGCCCCCTCTCAGATATCTCCTATCATAGAGGAGTTTGGTCTATGCAAACGACTCCCTTCGTTACGTAACGACAGGAGCTGAATCTGAACAGCCTGAGCGCTCCATGTTATCACCTCTATGATGGTCTCCTCTTTGGGCGCCAGGTTTTTCTCCACATCGTCCTTCAGTCTCCTCAACATCATCGGCTTCAGAATGGCCTGAAGCTTCTTCACCTGTAGTAGAGGAGGCAACGTGATCATGAACACTAATGTTACATTATATGCTTACTATTATACAGGTTGGTTACTTGTCCTCCTCTTTGCTTGCACAACGAGGGTTTCATGAACCAAGTAACAACAGAAAGTTCCAAAGCAACACACACACAGACAGGACAAAAGCAACGATAACCACATTTGAGTTTTTTGTTAGTTAATAAAACAACAAAAATAAACATTGCCTTTTCCGTTGCTTCAGCTCATAATGAAAACAACTCTCCCACTAGTAGCATCAGTAGACTCACTTCTATCTAATTGCTGTTTCTTAATTGATGGTATATTTTTTCACTTATTATTTGTTATAAGAAAAGATGATAAAATAATTCAGATTGACATATGTTAATCTGAATTATTTTATCATCTTTTCACTGTACAGCAGCCAGAGAGATGAGATCAGCACATTCCTCAGATGTTTCCAGGCGACGCTGATCTGCAGCTACATGAAAACACACCTGTTCATCCGTCTTCAGGTCTCCAAACTCCTCCAGGAAGGTGCTTTCTGAGGGAAACTGCAGCGGCTCCAGGAAGTTCAACAGGCTGAACAGCTCCTCCACTGAGTTCTGCAGAGGGGTTCCCGTCAGCAGAACCTT
The DNA here is from genome assembly GCF_963514095.1 of Eutrigla gurnardus. Classification (NCBI taxonomy): domain Eukaryota; kingdom Metazoa; phylum Chordata; class Actinopteri; order Perciformes; family Triglidae; genus Eutrigla; species Eutrigla gurnardus. Next base: position 27,840,966 of record NC_139916.1, on the reverse strand, counting down.
GTGTTCCTGTTAGAAACATGGTTCTCTTTATCTTTCACAACCTGCTGCTTCTAATCACTCAGTTCATTCAAACTCGACTGAACATGATAAAGAAACAAGATCAATCAGAAGAGACAGACGTACCAATGAAGGTGAGCCTGTATGAAAGTGGTTCACACCAAACATGAAGCGATCAAATGACGTCAAACCATCAGACGCAGGTTTTCACCCGTCAAATCCAACATTTTCTATGTGGTCGGATCACCGCGAGGAGAAACTCAAGTGTATCAGAGATCCAAATGTGTCCTTGATTCCACTTTAGGTCATAGACAGACAGACAGACAGACAGACAGACAGACAGACAGACAGACAGACCGTCTCTGGTTTCTCCACATAGTCTGGTCTGGTCTCTGGACTAATGTGGACTACTATCTAGACCTCTGGGGGACCACAGACACAAGAGACAACATTAGGTTCCTCCATTTGGGATTCATCAACATCAGGACGACAGGAGGAGAATCTCAACGCTGATGGGCTTTAGAGACACACTTTATCACTCCAGTTGAAATTCAACATGCGTTGAAACTTCGATGCATATTATCACAAATTCCCGTCTAGTCACGTCTTTGTCTGTGATTGTGCTGAGTGAAGTTCGCTTCGTGTTTGGTGTGAACACGGCTTTAGAGGATGGGTAAGATACGCGTAGCAAAAGGTAGGGTATATTCTAGGCATGGGACGATATGAACATTTAATGTCACGTCTATCCTGACCTAAATAATTGAAATAATAAATATTATCCTGATAATCATCAAAATATGCGTAAAACTCTTACAATGTCACTGAAACATGCTGGAATCACTTTACATTTAGTACAGAAACAAATATTGTTATCATCAGAAAACATAAGCTCTCCCTGCATTAATAAAGGATGAATACATTTTAAAATGTGTTTTGGTATCCTGCGTATCCATGTTTTAAATGAAGCTCTATTTTCCTACTTTCTCTCCCATAACAGTGAACCAGGCAGCGTTTTCTAGTCACTCGATTTCAGATTATCCCGTTAACATGTTTTGTTTTGTGTTTTTATATCGTGATAAAACCCTCCATCGTCCCGTCTCAAACACATCGTGTCCATCGAACACTCAGACTGACCAGGTTCATGAGTTTCAGCCCCTCCAGCAGTTTGCAGTTCCTGTTTTTCAGCCGGTGAGCTTCGTCGATCACCACGCAGCGCCAGTGCAGCTTCTTGAGGTCCGGACAGTCGGCCATGATCATCTCGAAGGTGGTGATCACCCCGTGAAACTTCAGCACACCGGGGATGGTGTTACCCTGACAACGGCACATGTACACTGTTATCATCAGAGGTGGGTGACTCACTCCTTCACCTTTAACCTGCCAATTAAAACGTGGCTGGACGGGAGAATTTATCAGGCGAGACCAACGTTAATGATCACTTCTGTCGGCGCAGCGCCACATCAGATCGTACTGCAGCGATGACACTGATGAGATGGAGCTCAACTACGTCTTTATATCACAGATGTGGACGAGACCAGTTCAACAGGAAGGGTTCAAGAGTCTCACAAGTGTCAATGCCTTGAACTTAGAATTTAATAATCAGAGGGAGGTGTGCTGTAGAAATAAACCCAACTCGCCTAAAACGTGGGGCAGTTTTCCACATAAAGTATGTAATTTAAATTCAATGTTTTATCGTGAACATACAACTGACTTTAAACTTCACATGAAAGAAATGTTCCTGAAATGTGTGTGTGCTGTCAGGTGAAATGTGCTTTCTAAATACAGCTGCAGGCAGAGCTGACGGGTCAGACGTTACCTGAGCGTCTCTGTAGAACATCTCGTACTGCATTATCATCTGCCGGCTGATCTGCGAGCCGTGATACACGATGACGTTCAGGTTCGTCCACGTGCGAAACTCCCTCTCCCAGTTGGTGATGGTGGAGAGCGGGGCGATGATGAGGAAGGGCCCGCGGATCCCCATGCTGAACATCTCGTACAGGTAGGTGATGGACTGGATGGTCTTTCCTAAACCCATTTCATCTGCCAGGATGCAGTTTTTCCTAGAGGACAGACGGAGACGGTGTGAGGGAGCAGGACATGATACGCAACATGCTGGTGATCTTTATATCAACCGTCAACAGTTGGTCCTCATTTAAATCCTCATTTATGGTGAAATCTGGTCAGAAATGAGACAGTGAAGTTTAATCCGGGCTTTGTGCAGATGTGTCCGCTCAGACACAGACGAAGCCAAGGATGACAGGAATGTTCAGAAATCTGATCGTGAATCTACTTTTACAAGAATGTTTTTTTGTGTTTTTTAGTGATTGATTTATTAGTTGGACATGTTAAACTTCTGAGACCTGCTGGCCTGTAAAAAATGGATTAAAACTTCAGATTTACCTAAGATTATTATAAATGATTATAAATCGCCAAAACTACACCGTTTATCAACGCCAGAAGCGATAAAAACAGGCATGAACTTGGATTGATGGATGCTAGGCTATGCTAACATTGTAGCTGCTCCATCAACACACCAAATAAGGTCATCTAGACATAAATACAGCAGAGACCGTGTTGTTTGGACCACAGACAGTACACATCATGTTGCATGAATTCATTAGTTGTCATACAGTTCAGTTTTAAAGTTCATTTGTGGGACTGATGTTGTTTATGTCGCTTTAAGTTCTCAGCATCAACACGACTTCTCACTTTAAAATTTAGCTGACCATAAAAGCAATTTTAATTATTATGTGTCTGTGAATGTATACAAATGTATTTATGTATTATAAATGTTTCCTCACCTGTTGTACCAGTTGAATAGTAACCAGTTCATTCCCTCTAACTGGTATTCTCGGAGCTGGTTTCCATTGCGGTAATCTCTGGAGCCCTCCAGTTTCTGCCACTTGTCTGGAGGAGGACGCTCCTGGAACATTAACACACATTAAGCCTTCATTAGATACGATGAGAAAAGACTGAAAAGAACGAGGAGAATATCAAAAAGGAAAGAGAGGACTCTGTCTGAATGAAGTACTTCAATAAATACTGCCACCGGTGTAGATAGAGATAATAGTGGTTTAATGAGAGGCTAAAGAGCAGGAAACATTTGCTCGGGTCCCAGTCCGGTTCCTCTCAGGTTGTATTCAACATCTAACAAAGAGCGCTGACTGAAAGATGAGCCAACACACCGACTCAACCAATCACACATGTGCAGAGAAACAGACCTGGATTTGGTTTTTATAACCTCAATGTCAAGCAGGTGGTTCTCCTGCTGATGAGGATTTAAAACACTTTGTAACCCATGGATAAAAGGTTATTATTATCATTATTATTATTATTATTATTATATCATGGTTTCCCCTTTTCTCTCATTTAAAGCCAAACTTAAAGCCACAAAAATGAGTCATGAATCTGCATATTTCTTCAGAGGAAATATTAGTTTAACTGCTCCAAAGAAACTCGTCCTCGGCATCAAATAATCAGCGTGGTCAGGAGAGGAGGCGGACGGGTCAAACAAACACAGCACTTTAACCCAGAAGACTGTTGTTCCTGTCCCGTGTCAAACTGAAAGCAGACATTTTATCACGTCAGTCATTGGCAACGTGATTCATCGAGTCAGTCAAATGTCCTTACTTGTCAAAACGTGTCCTCGCTTGTCAAAACAATGTCCCCGCTTGTCAAAACAATGTCCCCGCTGGTCAAAACAATGTCCCCGCTTGACAAATGTCCTCGCTTGTCAAAACATGTCCTCGCTTGTCAAAACAATGTCCTCGCTTGTCAAAACAATGTCCTCCGTGTCAAAACATGTCCCCGCTTGTCAAAACAATGGCCCCTGTTTGTCAAAACAATGTCCCTGCTTGACAAATGTCCTCGTTGGTCAAAACAATGTCCCTGCTTGTCAAAACATGCCCTCGCTTGTCAAAACAATGTCCCCGCTTGTCAAAACAATGACCCCTGCTTGTCAAAACAATGTCCCCGCTTGACAAATTGGTTAAAACAATGTCCCTGCTTGTCAAAACAATGTCCTCGTTTGTCAAAACAATGTCATCGCTTGTCAAATCTATGTCCACGCTTGTCAAATGTCCTCCCCTGTCAAAACAATGTCCTCGCTTGTCAAAACAATGTCCTCGCTTGCTTTTCAAACAATGGCCTTGCTTGTCATCACAATGTCCTCACTAATCAGAAACCTTCTCCCAAACAGAAAACAGCGACCATGAACGTCAGCGTGGAGAAAGAGGACGTTGACATCTGTGTTGGTCGACAGTAATCACCACGTTGTTTGTATACTACTTTTAAAAACACCACCAAAGCTGTTGAAAGATGTGAACGCGTCTCTAAAACTGAACCGGTGTTGAATCTACTTTCTGCTCACCATGTGTCTGAGGTCTGGTGGTAGTTTCTGGATCCTTTCAAACTCCTTGATCTTCTCTGGGTCCAGGTCTTCCTGCAGCTCCCAGGTGGCCTCCTCGTAAGAGAGGCTGCACCACTTCACCAGGTAATGAGTCACTTCCTGCAACATCACACAGTGAGACATGGCGTTACTGGACCTTCAGCCAGAAGCTGCTGTTTACGCGGTTCCTACCTCGCCAGTCTCCGTATCCGTGGTGACAGCCACCTCCAGCACCCGGTCCACCTCCACGTAGTCTGGGTTAAATATGTCCTCATCAGGCTGGAAAATAAGTGTACAAAGAATGTAAAATAAGAAAATCAAAAACACTAAAAAAAAAGTAGTGGTCTTTAATGTCATATTTTATCACTGGTTACACTCTTTACATAATCTGTGAATTTCTTTTGTTTTTAATTCCATGTGACTTCTTCATAGTTGGTGTATTATCTACAGCAGACGGCAGCATCTAACTAACTGATGAGACCAGCAGACCAGCAACTCCTGTGTTCAGAGACGTTAAATCACTTTTTTTAATGGAGTCTGGTGTCTTTCAAGAGAGTGAACATATCCGTTTTTTAATAATGAATATATCTGTGTCTATAAAGAAATAAAGATAAATAAAGATTACTGTCCTGTAATCATGTTAAGTTCAATTATTGTGTCTCTGAATGTTGTTCTGTTATATCGTCATCAAAAGAAAATAAAAGGTTGGATGAAAACTTTTTTTAAAAAGCTCTTTTCATAGTTATTTTTCTCTAATCCCTGGTTTAGACTGTTGTTGAAGATAACCGGTCATTTATAAAGCCAGACTCCAGGAAGAGCATCATATATATATATATATATATATATATATATATATATATATATACAGTACAGAGAGTCATCACATATGTATCGATATCAACAATCAATAAATGACTAAACACAATCTCCAATCAAAGCACACGCTTTTATCACATTCCATATAAAAAGTCCATAGAGTCATTCTAAAGAGCTCAATAAGGCCCCAAGCTGGTGAGTAGGATGACATCACACACGTGGTGAAAGACCAGCAGCCGTGATTGGTCAGGGACGTGTCTCTCTCTATGAATCAGCTGATCTGACTGTGTGACCATCGTACTGACTAACATCCTGGAGTCTGGACCAGGAGCTACGTGTCTAAACAACATCCAGTCCTCCCGTCTGTCTCCGAACATGCAGGAGTCGACCACTAAACATCACATCCGTTCTGAAAACCTTCCACAGAGACAAACAGTCTGACGCTAAGTAGAAGTGACGCTTCTATGTGGAGGTGTTGCCGTGGTTACAGCATGTTGGCTGTGTTGCGAGTCATCAGCCGTGTGGAGCGCCTGATCGCAGCACTACGAGCAGGACGAGCAGCAGGCGACGGCGAGCATTACCTCCGTGAACAGGTGTTTCATCTGAGCCTGTTTGGTCCTGAAGCGTTTAATCTTCTGGTGGATTCTGGGATCTTTCTCCAGCTCCTCCAGAGTGGCCCACTTACAGTGCATGTAGGAACTGAAATAACAACAAGAAAACACAGCACAGCCTTCATTGAGTGGAGCGTATTCTTCACAGCATTAAACAGTTCAGTTCAATTCAGAGAATGATTCTTGTTTACGTTCCTGCTGAAAACTGGTCTACAGGAACGTACTACTGGTTTGGTTTGGGTTGCCGTGTAGTAAATAACCATTTTATTGTGCATCCCTTTGAATCCTTGAAACATTTTCACTCAAGTGATTTGAATACTATTTTACTCCAAAGTTGTTTTATTTCTGAACCAAGAGGAAGAGGAACATTTTCTCTCAAACTAGTATTTCTAACAAAGTAAAACTACAATTTTGGTGGTAGGTACCGGTATTTCCTGTTTTCTGATGTTGAAAATAACATTTACAAGTATAGTGTTTGTATTGTTTTTAAGTACTTTTAATTGATGGTTTGGAAACAAGCCCGTCATGCAGCTTCTTTGCTGATTGGTGTAAATTCTTTATAAATAAGTTTGTGTTTTCTTCATTAAATCATTTTGCCCTGACAACGCTCCCAGCAGGATGGAAACTCTGTTAATAACTGAATTCTGCCGTAATGATAGACTGACACCTACGTGATGTGCGTGGAATTAATCTTAATATAAATTATTCTCACCGTGGCAACAAACCAACTAATCAGCTCTAAACAAGCCTCTTGTCAACATGGATGAAATATAATTTAATAATCAGTTACTCTTTGAAGCCTGAGGTGACATTTAGTAGATAGAAATACAATCAATCTTTACATATTAAGCCCAAGGTGGTTTATCCTCCTGGTCTAGGCAGGTGGGACGTGTCGGTGATTTGAAGTAACTTTCCAAAGAAAATACATTTTACAAAAATACAGTCATGGATGAAAACAGATTTAGTTTTGTACAAGCAGCAGCCATGACGTCCTGCATGTCCTCAGTGGTTTCATTTAGGAAGAAGGAGCTTGTTTATTGATGGGAAAGAAAGGTGAATGAACCCGTTACTATGGCTACACGTTCACATGATATAATCCATAAATCTAGAAGATGGACAAATGTCACAGCGTGCAGTAAATGCACACGCTACTGATATGTATCACAAATAATATTTACAGTTAAAACATTATGCTTGGGGGTACTTTTCTGGAACTTTATAATCTCTGAATACATTATTCTGAATAAAGTCGTGCAGGAGTAAAAGTTTCAAACGCGTTCAGTTTGAATTAACTCGCCATGTTTTATTCATCAGCTGTGAGAATACATCATAATAATAATGCTTCATATGTGTAGAGCGATCCAGACTGTCTGAAGAGCTGCTGAACAATAAACACTTCACCCTCTGGAGAGCGGAGCGCTGAGACCGGTTCTCTGGGAGAAACGTCACGACTAGACTTTGAAATGTCAGTTCACATTCACGTCCGTCCAAAATGTCATCGCTTCTTCATTTCATCCTGTTCGACATTCGTGTGAAATCCTCATCATTAGCATAAGAATTCTAGAGTTATGGTCAAAATGTGTTTCATGAGGTCACAGTGACCTTTGACCACCAAATTCTCATCACGTTTGTGCCACATCTCGTCCCTCACGAGAATGGGCCTGGAGACATAATGTCAGCTGCTTTTAACTCTGCAGCTCTGACAAAGGACCAGCAGCTTGTCTTCTCATCAGGTTTGGTCCTCCAGCGTGTCCAACTGTCCCCGGGCAACATACTGAACCCACATTGCTCCATCATGATGTGCTATCAGTGAATGTGTGTGAAAGGCTTTGTTCTGCTTGTCATCAATTTATCATCATTTGAAGTTTTTTTAACAAAGAAAAGCAAATTTCCTCCAACTTAAGTGTGACAAAACAGACATCAATGGTCCTGAATCCCTCACCACAACCACCCACAGCTTCAGCCTCACCATTGATAATCCCACTCCGTCCCTCTCTGCACATCCAGAACCTCGGAGTCGCTCATGACAGCAACCTCTTTTTTGAACGCCACATGAATAAAACATTTTTTTCCACCAGAAGAGCATGATCCATCTCCGTCCATCACTGTCTTACACTGCTGCAGAAACGCTGGTCCACGCTTTCATCACCTCCACGCTGGACTACTGCAATATCATTTTGTACAGCTCATCATCCAAACTCCTGGATAAACTCCAGTCTATTCGGAAGTCTGCTCCCATGACCACATAACTCCGGACCTCCAGACCCTCTACTGGCTCCCCGTCCCACAAACTCCTCATCTTACTCACAACCAGACCCCCTCACCGACCTGCTCCACTCCCGCACTCCTTCCCCTAACCTCTGATGCTAACCTCCTCTCCCTCCCATCAGGACCAACACCTAACCTGGGCTGACAGATCCTCCTCCATCGCCGCCTCCTCCCTCGGGAACTCTCTCTCAAAACACATCATAGACCGATCCAGCCACAGTTAAACCAGAACTTGAAACTCACCTTTTTAGATCAGCTTTTAATGAGTCACTAATGTTGTTGTTTTGGCTATTGCTCATCTTTCTTTTTTTATTTTAACCGTGAAGCAACTTTGAGTACCGTGAAAATCACTCTTAAAATAAAATGTATACTTATGAAGAAAATACTGACCTTCTGAACACCTCTTAAAAACCTGATTTTGGAGGCCATATACCCTCCCAGTTCACCCTATCCTCCATCAAAGTGAGAACCAGGACACCTCCCTCCTACACATGAACCAGCAGAACGGACGCTGCCGGGACTCGACCTAAATGTCTGACAAACTACGATGATGGGACACTCACAAATTTCTGTACTTGACGTAAAACGTCTCCGTTTCCTCCGCTTGGTCCTCCGATGATGACGTCTAGGGAGAGAGAGAGGGAGATTTTAGGGGAAAGGACAACATAATACACAGAGTGTGTGTGCGCGTGTGTGTGTGTGCGTGTCACCTCTTTCTTCACTGTTTTGACGGACAGAATCTTCTCGATGATGTTGGCCTCATCCTCAGGCGGTTCCTGATGAGATCAGAAGCAAAGATGAGCCATGTAGCAAAAGCGGGAATCAAAGCTTCAGGTTTAACACCGTTTTCACTTCTAACCAGGTACATCACCATGGTAACTAATGCTGCACACCTGAGCTGATCCAGGGCAGGTTATGTTCAAGACGAGAGATCATCTGGTATAAAAACACCACGCCGTGAACACGAAGGCTGCACCAAATTAAACTTAATTAATAATGACATTTTAATTTAATAGAGCTCGGCGACAGCAATATTATTAATATTATACCATTTGTAGAATTATATTCCAGTGGGGGCGCCGTTTTCGACTTGTGTTTTTCCAATAACTCAGTGTTCTGAAGTCCAAAAGTAAACATTTATTGATAAACTATAAATGTTCTCATTTAAAAAAAATCCACAACATATTTTCTATACAACTTAATATTCTGCTTCAGCCCACATTTTTGATAATGAATCTTCAGAAACATGTCCTGCATTTAAACCCACAGCTGTCTTTACATGGTGGTCTAGTAGAAAGCACGTCAATTATATTTATACAACCACATTAACTTTAAACCAGTATTCTATCATTATGTAGTTGTGTGAATTAAGCTTCTTCAGACTGTCTGCATCGACCTGCCTCGCTTTGCTCGCAGTACTTTTATGTATTCTGTGTGTGATAATAAGATTCTTACTCTTTTGAATTATGTTGTTATATTTATTTTTTCAAATTGTGTTTCACACTGCCGTGGCTGCAGCTGAAAGAATGATGCTAAATTATTTTGATACACGAAACCCCCCAGGGACGAATAAAGTCTCTCCTTTTACCAAGTTGATAACCACCGTCAGCCTGCTCACACTTTCTAGGCTGCTGCACTGACTAGCTTTTACTGTTTTCTACTTTGTGTTTGGCTAACAGCTAGCAGCTAACCGCTAACAGAAATACCAGTACACACAGTGCTGTACTGGGTATTTTTTTGGTGTTTTCTATGTTGTGTTTAGCTAACAGCTAATCGCTAATCGCTAACCGCTAACAGAAATACCAGTACACACAGTGCTGTACTGGGTATTTTTTTGTGTTTTCTATGTTGTGTTTAGCTAACAGCTAACCGCTAATCGCTAACCGCTAACAGAAATACCAGTACACACAGTGTCTTACTGGGTATCTTTTAGTGTTTCTACGGTGTGTTTGGCTAACAGCTAACTGCTAACAGAACAACTAGTTCACAAAGTGCTGTACCGGCTCACTTTTAGTGTTTTCTACGGTGTTTAGCTAATACATTGTCACACTAAGTTGTAGTACCAGCACACACCTGAACTAAAGAGAGTAAAGAGAGGGAGAAGAAACTATTAGCCTGGTTCCTCCGTACCTCAGCCTGCCATGCCAGAGCTGTGGCGTTGAGCGCCGAGATGCGACCGGCTCCAAGAACTGCAATAGTCTCTCCATCATCGTCTACCACCTTGAAGTCCAAATCCTCATTATACTTCCTCCGCTTAACCTGACGTCCTGAACGCCGCTTCTATAGAACGGGAGCAGACGACAAATGAACAGAGAGAACAAGAGAGAGGGAGGAGGAAGAAGGTGAGAGAAGGAACAGAGGAGAGCATTGAAGACAGTCATACAGGACGTCATACAATGAGACGTAGGGGTGAACCGGGGAGAGGTTTGAGAGGAAGGAAGGAAGTTTACTGTACATACATAAATACACAGAGAGACAAACCAGCGTGTTGTCCAGAGGGTCTTGGCTGTCCTCTCCTCCCATGTTAAGGACTGACATTGAGGTAGTGTCGTCACTGTCCGCCCCCTCGTGGACAGCCAGCTCCTGGTTTCTCCTCTTCCCCTTCTTCTTCTTTTCCACCGGCGCTACGCCAGGATCTCTGGGAGGAGAGACATGCTGATGAGTAATTAGAAATTCCAGTAGCCTGCAGCACTTTCTTGTTTGAGCCAGAGGCTGCAAACCCAACCGGTGTCTGGGGATTTAAATATTAGCCTCACTTTCTTCTGATCTCTCCAGGTAACATTATTTCTCCATAATGAAGACATAGGACAACCACTGGCCCATCACTGAGACCAACCAGCTGGTCGCTGCTTTGGCCCAGTTCAACCAGTTTGAATCAGAGCTGAATGAAACAGCAGGTTGTGTCCTGGTTTACAGGTCGATGGATCTAATGACCCATTTACATATTTATAACCATCAACTAGAAGTGTGGGGAAAAGTGATACATCATATCGCAATAATACTACTACACCAAGTATGGACCTTTTACTATAGAAGTGATTGAAATTACAAATACAAGTTCAACCTTTTGGTAACAGTTGCTTCTTCAGTCGTGACTTAAGTATCGTGATAGTTTGTATCGTGACTTAAGTATCGTGATAGTTTGTATCGTGACTTAAGTATCGTGATAGTTCGTATCGTGATAGTTCGTATCGTGACTTAAGTATCGTGATAGTTCGTATCGTGATAGTTCGTATCGTGACTTAAGTATCATGATAGTTTGTATTGTGACTTAAGTATCGTGATAGTTCGTATCGTGACTTAAGTATCGTGATAGTTTGTATCGTGACTTAAGTATTGCGATAGTTCGTATCGTGATAGTTTGTATCGTGATAGTTCGTATCATGACTTAAGTATCGTGATAGTTTGTAGCGTGACTTAAGTATCGAGATAGTTTGTATCGTGACTTAAGTATCGTGATAGTTCGTATCGTGATAGTTCATATCGTGACTTAAGGATCGTGATAGTTTGTATCGTGATAGTTCGTATCGTGACTTAAGGATCGTGATAATCATATCGTGACTTAAAGGTCATATTGATAACATTTTTATGTAAACTTATAATTTAAAAAAAAAATAGTAAATCCACAGATCTTTTTACAAAGGTGCAGAATCAAAAGTATCACTCCTTGTGAAAAAGTGTTTTGATTGTGAATTAATCATTTAAAAAAATGTCAGTCCGTAATTAATGTTTTGTGTACTTCTGTGTAGATGTGTGACGTGTGGCTGCAGCTTCTAGGCTTGTGAGCCAACAGAATAACGGCGTTGGTATCACGTAGTATCTCTGCATAGTCGGGGGTCAAGAGTCTTCAAAATAGCTGAGTTTGACGGTAAGCGGGTGGCATTTCAGTACCATTCCCACGTGCTAAGTGACAAAAGGAGGAGCAAGACCAGATTTATCATTGGTTCAGCGTTTGATCGTCGGAGTCAGCTGAAGGAGTTCCAAGGACTAAAAAGCTGAGATGGCTACTTTGCTTCTTGACCGGTAAGACATCGTTAAAGCTAACTTGCTAGCTGGCAGCACATTGAGGGCGCATTCGCTTCGAGCAATAGCTGTGTTGTGACGTTAATCCAATGGAAGGGGGAGTACGAGTGCGACATCTAGTGGCTGGATGTTATCAAGATAGATATCTCAATCTAGTTATAGAGAGCTGGAGGGAGAAAACAAATACAGCCATTTTAACAACTGCATACTTCTGTAGCGAAGTTCTGTAAGATAACCAAACAAACCATCCAGATAAACATCTATGAGAGATGGCAGAACTCATGGGGAAAATAAACAATTCATTTTTATATGACTCAAAGGTGTCCCTAAAGGTTGGGCAGAGTGTGACAGAAATACAGAAACCTCCACATCACATGCATCAGCTGCTCTGCAAGTGTCTGCCTGTTGTTGATTCATGCTCCTTTTATAAGAGGAGGAAGAGGAGGAGCCACAACACTGACCCACGTTTGACCCATTCATGAGACTGATTTAAGTCACACACACACACACACACACACACACACACACTGCAGCCAGAGAATACAAAGAAGTATATAACTACTGAGATCCCCAACTTATTAAATAATGAATTAATATACGCACAAACCGGTCTTTTGAATAAATGTGTTGATGGTGAAAACATTAAGTGTTGATGTTTTACTAATAGGAAGGCTTTGTCCCAACATATTTTTATTGATGGTTACATTTATTCCCAATGTCGCTCATATTTCCATAAATCCAATCATTTTGACTTGCAAACTAGAGCAGCTTTATTTAGAATGTTTCTAGAAGAGATCTGTATATTTTGCATGAAGTAACAAAAGAAATTAGGCATTAATGCAGCAGGTGGCTTCATCATTCAACGTAAACGTGTTGGCGATTTAAAATGCAGACTACATGTTGAAAGCTGTTACACTGCACAAACCCACAGTGCACCTTTCATTGTATTTAATCATTTCTATATCTATATTAGAAACCATGTTCCACCTGTACAGAGAGCCCTTCACAAGACTGACGAAAAAACCTCTTCAAGTGTCTATTTATATCATCTTGGAACTGATCAAAACACATTATATGGCAGGAAATCACTGGTTAACCCGAGCTGATCGATTCGTTCCCTCTAACAACCGGCAACCGCATGTTCTTCTTTTAAAACCCCCGAAAATAAATCCTGCCCCAGTTAATGAGTGAGCACAGAGAAAAGACAAAGCAACCACATTTCTAATCTTCTTGTGACCTGGAAATACGTCCGTGAAGTTCATGAGTCCTCCTCCTCCTCCTCCTCCTCCTCCCATCAATGAATAAAATCCCTTCATCCCAATATTTCAAATCATAAAACTCTACTTATATCTCCAGAGAAAATCGTTCTCATTGTCTATTGGAGAATATTGTCTCCATCTCTTTATACACATTATAATTCGTCTCTGCTTTGTTCTCTCTTGACAGTCCAAACTCTCTCTCTCTCCAGCATATTTTTTATTATCACTATACTATTGTAAATACAATTTTAAAAAAAGGTTCCTAAAAGAAGACAAGCAGCATGTCACACTGTTGGTTGTGTAGAAATGATGATGGGTGTTTTTTTTGTTGTTTTTTTTTAAGATTTTTCTTCCGGCTAGCGCGCCATTCAACCCTTTTATTATTTTATGCAGACAGTGTGGAAACAGGGAGAGAGAGGGAGAAGACATGTGGGAAACTGATCCTGGGCCAGGTCAAACCCGGGACCACCGCGTCGAGGACGTTGAGCCTCTGTACATGGGGCGGCTGCCCTAACCACTGCGCCACCAGTTTTTTAATGTATTCATACGTCCCAAACACAAAGAAGAACAAAAACCCTCACGTCTGAGAAGATGATCATCATCATCATCAATGCATCCACATCAGACACATACAGTACCACTGTACATCAAAGCTGTCTCTATGTATCAGAGTGTTGAAGGCCTTTCGGAGCTCATCTACTGGTTTCTTCATCCATCACAATCAATACCTCACATCCACTTTCAAACATTTGGGAGCCATTTCACTCAAAAGAACCAGAATCCAAGCTTCATTTTATTTGGGTTTATCCATGTTGATCTCTCCCTCCCATCTGTTCCGACTCTCCACTCAAGTCAAAAAGCCTTTCAGTGAAATATTTGTTCCAGAACAACAGCACACATATTGTGGCTTGACATGTTTACCGCAGCCTCTCTCTTTCTTCCTCCATCGGTGTTTGACTTGGAGCACAACATTGTTCATCTCAGGAAGTCTTACCTGGGTTTGCGGCCCCTCTGTTTGGGGGCCGAGGGGACCGGGGTCTTGATGGTGGCCTGTCTGTGGTTCTTGCCGTGGCTCTGGACGCTGTGGCCCTTGGTGTGGACAGCCGGGGGAGGAGGAGGTGCTGTGGGAGGACAGGGGAAGGAGAAGACATGGACATGAGTGAGACAGAGACTCTTCAGGGCTTCAGCCGTTCTTGACCTGGACGTGATGTCTCCATCATCTCATCCACTGACTGACACCTGCTTCATCCAGCTGAGGATCCCAAATTAGGGTGGAGGAAGATAACGATACGTCAACGTTGCAATATTTGGGGTGGCTATATTGTATCGATACACACAATCTTTCATGATTTGAGTTTTTCCTGGTGAGGTCATGGGTAAAGTGGGTCAAAACAAAGATGGAGTGTTGTTCGGTCTGTCTGCTTGACTGACAAACACATTTAGCTGCAATAATAATGATTCAAGTGACACGAACCAAGTGAAAACTTTATCTTATTAGATAAAAACATAACTGCAGAATGTGCAGTTCAAAGGTAATCATTCACAATATGTACTGCATTATCGCAATACTGATGCATATCGCAAAATGTTAATTTTGTTGTGTCAGAAACATTGAGATCACATTGTATCGTGGGGCCTCTCGTGATTCACAACCTTCCCCCTCACAGACATCAGTGTCACAACCTGATTTCATGGTAAGAATAATTATTGCCATCTTTCACAACAAACCTCATGTTGGTCACCAAAAAGTCACCAGAATCATTACGCTTCATTCAGATTCATCAGCGGTCAGACAGCTGACACGGCGAGCTCACCCGCAGGCAAACATGAGCAACAAACAGTGTGTAATTACTCTCACCGCCAGAGGGGGGAGACAAAAGTCTCACTCCAGCTTTAAACAATTTCAAAATTATTTATCCATTTAACCTTTACACTGAACAAACACAAGCTGTGTCCCAGTTGAGAGTCCTGCTTCGTGGTCTACGTTGTCCTGTGTAGGCCGGATGTTTTCTGATGGAGGACAGACAGAGTTTCTTCTGCTGCATCTCTGATCAGCTCATAGACGCCACGTTGATTAAAATCCAATCGTTACAATGAATCCTGGGATATGTTGGGCCGTAAAGGATCCATCAGTTGGATCCTCTGAGTCAGGAAAGAAGGCCACATTCAGTCTTTGAACTGGGACAGCCTTGAGTCTTCAGATGGAGGCTCTGCAGGAGGGACGCTGAACTGGGACACAGTTCAAGTCCAGACTCACTCCAGCGTTGGACTGATCCTACAGGACTACTGGCCATCCAACACCGACGAGGACACAGCAAAACTCCAGGTCAAATCCAAATACCCCTTCTCTAATTAACATCACCAGCTGGTGTCCACTGGTCTAACTGGGAGGACAGAAGGAGCTCCACTGAGAAGCATGAAATGGTTTTCATGTCATGCTCAAAAAAAAAATGGAGGATGTAAAAGTGTCACTAAGCAGACCCGTTCCCTCTCGTTCTAGTCCTTTGAGTGCAAATGTTCCTGCACTTCATTAAAGCTTTTAGTTATTTCAATAATTCATGTTTTATATTACTGTAAAGATATCCCCTTGATTCATGAGAGGCATTTTCAAATATGCACTCATGTACTTTTTGATTCTCACAAGAATATTTTTTAAAGGAAAAGTTCGGAATTTTGGACATAGGTCCTCATTTCCAGTGTTGAGCTAGCGCACGTCAACGGTAACATCCAGCCTGTCTCTAAAAACAGCTTTAACTGCTCCGCAGAACACCCGAGACAAATGTATTATAACGTCGGACTATCGATGTACATGTCAGTGTTGGTAGAATAATTAAAAAAATGTTTTTAACGCTGCTACGAGTACTAGCTGTCACGACTGTAGGGCGCTTAGGTTTCGTTTTTACGCACTACTACTAACACGCAAAGTAACATTCCGCTGCTGCTGAGAAACTAGTCCCTCAAAATGTTTTATCATTGAAAATGCAAGGTTGGTTTAATTTCTAAAATGATTCTACCAACACTGACATGTACATCGATAGTCCGACGTTATAATACATTTGTCTCGGGTGTTCTGCGGAGCAGTTAAAGCTGTTTTGAGTGACAGGCTGGATGTTACCGTTGACGTGCGCTAGCTCAACACCAGTTAGCAACGGTGACTTGTGCAAATATAAGGACTGGACCAATTGTGCTGAAAACGGTCTCCACCGACCTATATCACCTCGGGTAAGTTGGAAATGAGGACCTATGTCCAAAATTCCGAACTTTTCCTTTAACATTAAAGGAATGCTGATATAATTATTTTTTCATTTTTATTTTTTAAAGAAAAGGAGAATGATGTATACATGTTGTGCTGTATAATTTACTCCAATTTCAATAAGAAAAAAGATTGGTTGTTTGTTTTCTCAGTCCCACGGCGGCCACAGAGCTCTGTTTAATTCCGTTCCTATTCCTGATGACAAAATGTACTGATCCCTCTGAAATTAGACGGGCCATTTCACCCAGTATAACAAAAAGTGCTTCTAAACAGGATTACATACCCCATCTTTAATTGAATCCAACAATCACCTTACAATAAGTCATTTGTAGCAACATCATCATTCAAAGACGTTTAAGAAGCTAACAGCTAATTTAAGTTGAAATGTTCCTGCTTGGATACTTTGATAACTTTTTTAATTCTTATTTATTTTGATGTTGTCAGAGTAACTAATTTAAGTCAGTCAGAATCAGATTTAGCAGACGTTCAACCTGCTTCATAGACATTCAAGGTGACAAGAAACACGGTTACTGTCACATAATAATTCAACACAACTTTCAGGTTTG